>NW_017719775.1:0-9558 GCF_001865875.1 Lupinus angustifolius
AAAGGTTTTTTTTGTTAGATTAAAAAAAATTATTTTACACTTTTAAGATTTGGCTAGAATTTACTTTTAAATTCTATAATCATTCAATAATCACACATTATTAATTATTAAACTTATCTTAAAATATGAATAATGATATTTTAATTAAAATAAAACTACAACTATTTTTTGTGTATCGATAATAAAAAAAAGGAATGGGAGATATAACATAGTTAGGAGATCAACACTCAACAAAATAGAAGTAGACTTGGATAAAAAAATGAAATAACTAATATTTATGATTTTTTCGTGTACTAAGAACATAAGTTTCATCCTTACCTAGTTATAAATAAAATTAATTTACAATGGAAAAAACAAAATCGCTCCATTCAACACCACAAATTTCGTACTCAAAATATCAAAATATAAAAAATAAATGAACATTATACATTTGGTTGTCTCTATTAAAAACTAGGACTGCACTTAGAAAGAAATAATCAAAGAGCTCTATAATAAAAATTAATAATATCTTATGGTGTGACACATTGGATCGTGCAGTTATGATTCTCCGTGTCTCTCAGATCAATTGCCTTCAAATTCATTACTATCGCAACAACTGTGTCAACCATTAAATCTATCCACGGCGTTCACCAACGACATATTCAACGGCGGTTCACCACTGTATGCTAACAACCCAACCCACTCTCTTCAGTTCATATCATACACATAAATATATAACAACAAAAAGCAAGTCATTAATAAATAATTTCACACGAAATATCTATTTGCAAATTGAATTTTGGAAGGGAAAGAATAAACCTGAAATTATTCATTTCCTTCTAAAGCTCAACTAGAAAATAGACCGAAATGTTGGACTTTAATAGATTAGCTTTTGTCGAAAATAAATATTCTACTTATCTTAAAAAATAAATAATGATATTTTAATTAAAATAAAACTACAACTATTTTTGGTGTATCGACCTTAAAAACAAAAATAAGGAACAAGAGGTATAACATAGTTTGAGGATCATTACTCAACAAAACAGAAATAGACGGGGATAAAAAAGGAAATAACAAATATTTATGGTTTTCTCGTGTACTAAGAACATAAATTTCATCCTTACGTAGTTATAAATAAAATTAATTTTCAACGGAAAAAGTAGCATCTCCCAATTCAACACCATAAATTTAGTACTCAAACAATCAAAACATAAAATAAATAAAAAAATAAACACCATACATATGTTTGTCACTATCAAAAACTAGGATTGTAGTTAGAAGGAAATAATAAAAGAGCTCTATAATAAAAATTAGAATTAATTACACTGACACCCCTTGAGTTTTAGTGAAATTATACAAATCACTCCTCACTTTTCTACACCTACACAAACCTCCCATAGTTTTTATACTTTCATTACATTGACCACCCCTGCATGAGAAATAAGTGTAATCTTTTAAACAAAAAATGTGATAAATGCAATTAAGTTAAATAAAATATGGTATATTGTGAGGATAAATCCAAATAATATACAAATTAATGTATCTTTATTATTTTTGGTTACAAAATGCATCAACAATTCTAAAAAGATATTTTTTAAATTGCTCTTATATTATATCATAACGAACCAAAAATAATAAAGAGGTATCGACTCATATATTATTTGGACTTGTCTCCACAATATATTATGTTTTGTTTAACTTAATTGCATTTATCACATTTTTTGTTCACAAAATTACACTTATTTCTCATGCAGAGGTGATCAGTGTAATGAAAGTATAAAAATGAGAGGGGATTTGTGTAGGTGTAGAAAAGTGAGGGGTGGTTTATGTAATTTCACTAAAACTCAGGGGGTGTCAGTGTAATTTACTCTAAAAATTAATAATATCTTATGGTGTGACCCATTTGATAATGCGGCCATGATTCTCGTGTCTTACATATCAATTTTCTTTAGATTCTTTACTATCGTAATAATCGCGTGAACGATTAAATCTACCAGCGACGTTCGTCAACGACACATTCAATGGCGGTTCACCACCGCACGCTAACAAATCAACCTGTTCTCTCCAGTTCGCACCATACACGTACCTCCGTTTGGAACCCTCGTGTATTTATACAACAAAAATCATCCAATTAACAAATAATTTCACACTAAATATCAATTTGGAAATTGAATTTTGGAAGGGAAAGAATAAGCCCGAAACCATTCATTTCCTTCCAAAATTTAATTCTCAAATAGATCCGAAATGTTGGACTCTAATAGATTAACTTTTGTCAAAAATAGACGTGGCTAATACTGATAAATCAAAACGTTGATCTAAAAATTGAAACATATGAACAATACAAACGTGTAAATTTATTCCTCTATTCCTTATTTTAAGTTCTTTTTGTTAGATTAAAAGAATTATTTTAAGGGATCATTACTCAACAAAACAGAAGTAGACTAGGGTAAACAAATGAAATAACTAATATTTATGGTTTCCTCGTGTACTAAGAACATAAGTTTCATCCTTACCTAGTTATAAATAAAATTAATTTACAATGGAAAAAACAACATCGCCCCATTCCACACCACAAATTTAGTACTCAAACAATCAAAACATAAAAAAAAAAAATAAACACCATAATTTGTTTGTCAATATCAAAAACTAGGATAGCAGTTAGAAGGAAATAATCAAAGAGCTCCATATTAAAAATTAATAATATCTTATGGTGCGACCCATTCGATCGTGCGACCATGATTATCCATGATTTTAGATCAATTTCCTTCAGATTCTTTAATATCGCAACAACCGCGTGAACCATTAAATCTACCCTCGACGTGCACCAACGACACATTCAACGATGGTTCTCCACCGCGCTAACAAATCAACCTGCTCTCTCTAGTTCGCACTGTACACATACCTCCGTTTGGAACCCTCATGAATTTATATAACAAAAATCATGCGATTAACAAATAATTTCACACTAAATATTCATTTGGAAAGTAAATTTTGGAAGGAAAAAAATAAACCCAAAACCATTCATTTTCTTCACAAATTCAACTCACAAATAGATCGAAAATGTTGGACTCTAATATATTAGCTTTTGGAGAAAATTGATGTGGCTAATACTTATTAACAAAACTTTGATATGAAAATTGAAATAGATGAACAATACAAACTTGTAAATTTATTCCTCTATTCCTTATTTTAAGTTTTTTTGTTTGATTAAAAGAATTATTTTAACTTTTTAAATTTTGCTAAACTTTCTTTTTTCCATTCTATAATCATTCATAGTACTCTACTTATCTTAAAAAATAAATAAGGATATTCTAATTAAAGTAATGCTACAACTATGTTTTGTGTATCAATCTTATAAACAAAAATAAGTAATAGGAGATATGTCATAGTTAGGGGATCAATACTCAATAGAAGAGAAAAAGACTAGGATAAACAAATGAAATAATCAATATTTATGGTTTCCTGGTGTACTAAGAAGATAAGTTTCATCCCTACTGAGTTATAAATAAAATTAATTTACAACAGAAAAACAACATCGACCCCATTCAACACCACAAATTTCATACTCAAAATATCAAAACATAAAAAAATCAAATAAACACCATTGTTTGTGACTATTAAAAACTAGGATTACAGTTAGAAGAAAATAATCACAGAGCTCTATAGTAATAATTAATAACATATGGTGTGACCCATTCGATTGTGTGGCCATGATTCGCCGTGTATCTGAGATCAATTGCCTTCAGATTCTTTACTATCGCAACAACCGCGTGAACCATTAAATCTACCCACGGCCGGTGACACATTCAACGGTGGTTCACTATCGCACTTTATCAAATCAACGGGCTCTCTCTGGTTCGCACCGTACACGTTCCTCCGTTTGGAACCCTCCTGTAATTATACAACAAAAATCACCCCATTAACAAATAGTTCATACTAAATGTTTCCGAATTGAATTTTGGAAAGAAAAAAAATGGAACAGAAGGGTGCGAAACCATTTAGCAGTATTTTATTTCCTTTCATTTACTTCCAAAATTCAAGTCTAAAATAGAGGGAAAATGTTGGCCTCCAAAAGATTAGCTTTTGTCGAGTATATCCGTGGCTAATACTGAAAAATCAAAACTTTGATCTGAAAATTGAAACAGGTGAATATTACAAACCTGAAAATCATTATCCTCACGACGTCGTTTTAACGAAGCTGTTTTGCTCGATTCAGAAACATCGTCATCGCCACGGCTACACCTTATAACCGACCCTTCACCGGTGGAGGAGCTACAAGCCGGCGGCGCCGTTGCCGTAGAAGACAAAGGAACAACCTGGTTATCTCCGTCCTCATCCTCATCATACAAGCTATCTATCTCATCGTCATTGTCACCTTCGCTCTCTTCCCCTTCACCGGCGTTGACCCTAGCCCCACCGGCGCAACCCTGACACATCGAAACAGTGTTCCCAAGGGTGGCACCGGAGGCCTTCCACGGCGTTAGATTTTGACACGCGTGGCATAAAAGGGTCCTCGTGTGCCTAGCTACCAAGAAGTTAGCACCGTGAACTTTTGTATCGCAGTCCCAGCATAAGCTAGCCTGGTCTGAGTCACAGAAAGTTGTAGCTGCAACTTTGCATAACTCGCACTTCTTCATATCTACTTAAACTTGATGATGGTGTTGGAGCTTGAAATAATGATTGTGTTTGTTGTGGTGATTTTAGTTTATTTTCTGTTTCTGTTTCTCTCTTTCTTTGAGGTGTTTCTCTTTCCTCTATTTGGTTTCTCTCTCTTATGCAAGTACAAGATGTGTGAAGTAGAGGAAGAGAAGAGAGGGTCCAACTTGCTCATATTTATTTCTAAAATAATCCTAAACTGCCCTCCTCTCTTTATTATTTTACGTTTTCACCCTAATTCCAATTCCAATCACTTGGTGCAAAACAGAAGTGCATATAGTTTCAGGGAGAAGTGTGGTAAAAAACCCAACAAAAAAATGCAATGAAAATTGTATCATACCAGTCACTTATTGTCACAATAGCAGATCAATTTTCCTAGATAGAATTTCATTATTTCTTTTATTATTACTAGTGTGTAGAGACAATATTGCATAGTATTATATATTTAGTTTTTATTTTTTTTTATAATTAAAATATATTTATTGTATTCAGTGTATTTTATATTATAATTTTTGTGTGTTGATGATAATGTATAGTTTAAGATGAGAAATATGATTAATTAATATGTTGACAGTAATTAATTAGAATTATACAGTTTTTTTGTAAAAATTAAATAATTGAAGGGCAAAATAGGAAATAAAAATTACATCATGGTAGAAGTTACATCATGTTTTAGCTTTATATATAGTATAAATATAGATATAGATTATTATAAAAACAAATAATTTGTATCCATTAATTTATAATTTCTTTATTTGATAAATTTAATATTATAAATTAATATTTTCTTAAATACAAGTTATATATACACTAAATGATAATAAAAATGTGGATTGAATATACTTATAGCAGAATAGATTTAATTAACTCAATGGTTGTGTTGATTGATTTTTAGTAAAGGATACTCTAATACATAAGCTTGTGCCTATTAACACTCATGTGAATATATTGATGGAAAAGAGTTAAACTATAGATGCACTTGCTACGCCAGAACTTGTACACAACCAATATGTTACGCTCAAATAATGATTTTGTCAATTGGTTTTGAACACTACCAATTTTAGGTGAGATGTTAATTACTTTGCTTAGTTGCCATCAAACCCCGATCATTCCACTCTTCGACGCTAATAGATTTTTTTATGGAAAATCTGACTTATTACCACCACTAGTAATAATATAAACAATTCATACCAAAAAGAGCAACTTCCCATTAAATCCTTCAAAATATCAATTTTTTTATTTCTATAGGCTACGATTGTTTAAGAGGGTAGCCACACATATAAAAAAAATATTTTGTCTCACTAAAAACAATTGATTTTTGTATTTTAAGATTATTTTGAATATTTTTTTGGTACTACTAAAAGATATGATTTCTCGATAAAGAATATTTATGGCATATATTTTACAAGAATGAAGAAGCAAGAGGCAATATGATGGTGATGGGGAGGGTTTTGGTTTTGTGGAGTGAGGAGGTGCCAGGTGTCTACTGCTAAGGGAACAAAAAAAGAAGGTTTTGTGTGGTCTTAGACGTTATATTCCACACACCATACGTACCGTTCACCTTATTCAATGCGTTCGGCAGGTTCAGATATTTTTATGAGAAGGAACGGTGATCTTTCTTCCGTTATCCACGTGGCACAAACGCATCGTTGAGTTTCTGATTTGCTTACGTGGCTGGATTTCATTCACTAGGTTGAGACGCAGCCATGTGGATATGATGTGGGTTTTCTCTTCTTTCTTCATCTGATTTCATTCGCTTCTCTCCTATCCACATTCATTCTTCACCAACTACACTCGCTCATTTCTTAGAGTGCACTACACGCGCTAATCACTGTTACATTGGACCCACACCCACGTTGCGAGTGGTATTTCATATTGGTTATTCTATTCTCCAAGGAGAGTGTTTGTTTCAAAGGATGAAACTGTTCTCTTTAAGTTGTTGAGAATATTTTTTTAAATTTATGACAACTAAGTTATAAAAAAAAGTTGGTTCATGATTTGTAGTCCTACGTATATATGTTATGGATACTCAGATCCCTTATTATATAAATGGATTAAATATTTTCGGTAAAATTAATGAAGTAGAATAAAAATATATAAAAAGTTGGTCTTTTACCTGCAACATTTTTATCACTTTTTTATATTTAAGTGAGGTGAAAATAGTTTATAAACTAAAATATCAAAATATTATACATTCATTTGTAAATCTTAAATATAAGTAATAGACATGAACATGAGTGACATTTAATCCTTAAATATTGCATTTTCCCAATTTTAATGAAGAATGAAAAATCATTCATGGAATCAAACTCATTTTATTTGATTGAAAAATTGTTATGTCAATGAATTACAATAAGTTATTTATTGACATAACAATTAAAGTTAGAAAATGTGAAGAAATATATTTGGTAGTATAAAAAAATTTATTGAATTATTATTTAACCTAAAATTTTAAAATGGTTCATACTATTGATTTGGAAATAAGAATTAGTGAAATCAAGAATTCAAGAGTCAAAGAATCAAGAATTCAAGGAATGGAGAAATAAAGAAAATCAAATAAATCAATAAATAAATAAATAAAGTAATAATAAAATTAATAAATTAGGAATTCTAGAAATAAAGATAGAGAGAAATCAAGAAATATATGTTGATATTCATCTACTTAATAAATATAATATATGCAATATATGAATTGTATATTTGTCTACTTTTGAGCTAATCTATCATGTCGGGAAAACAAATAATTTTCATAGCATTAACAATATTTTTTGGAAGATCCTTAATTAACCAATGTTGTAATTATAGATGTATATTGTATAAAATTCCATTGTTGTTCTATTTCATTGTCAATTGAGAAATATTTTATTTCCTCCAAATTCTTATAATTTACTGTGCCCATTATTAATTACTTATTATGAACATAATATACACTTTTCAAAATATTTTACTTATTATTCTAACTTTAACTTTGGACAAAAGTTTTAGGTAGTTTCATATATAAAGAAAAAATGAAGTATAATAATTAACACCAGTGTGTACAGGCACTTCATGCCTGCCAGCGAATATTGCGTGATACTACATAATCAATTTTTATATATTTCATTTTTTTGAATTAAAATGTATCTGTTGTGTTCGGTGTAGTTTATATTATATTTTCGTGTGTTTATGATAATGTTTAATTTAAGGTAAGATATGTGGTTAATTAATGTATTGGTGGTGATTGCTTAGGATTATATAGTTTTTTTGTAAAAATTAAATAATATTAAGGGCAATATAGGAAATAAAAATTACACTATGAGAAAAGTTATTTCAAGTTTTAGCTTTATATATAGTATAGATATTAAATAACCGTCACAAAATTTATTTAATAGTATTGTACGATATTATTGCGATTATTTAATTGAGTTGTAAATAATTAATAGTATTATATGATACTATTATACAAATTTGATATATATAAATTTTATATACGAGTAACTACGTGAAAATAATGCACTATTGTGAGAAATAAAAACACTTAATATATATCATTAGATCTTGATTGAACGGTTAAGATCAAAAGATACATGTACATGACTATCATGTGACCAATAATAACTTTTAATCATAACCATCCATAATTAGTTTTAAGGTCCAAATTTATTGTTCACACAATTTTTATATAAAAACTATTCTCAGTAGCTCCCTTTATATATATTAATATTAAGATATCATCATTGATAAATATTAATTTTTACATATAGATTTAAACTCCAATACACTAGCCTATTAACATATACTAATACATTCACATTATTTGAATGTACACTCTTTACATTATATAAATCAAATAAAATAGTTTGTAATTGAATATACACAATCTAGATAACTTTATTTATAACTTGCAAAAATTCTACACTCGTAGATGAGGGAGCTACTCAAGTGAGAACAGTTCTCATATAAAAATTGTGAGAATAATAAACTTGGACCTTACCACCAATCATGAATAGTTAGGATTAAAAGTTAGTTATTAGTCACATGATAGTCATATACATGTATCTTTTGATCTTAATCGTTCAATCAAGATCCAATGATATATATTAAGTGTTTTCATTTATCACAATAGTGCATTGTTCTCACGTGACTAACTCTCTCTATATATATACTAATAGATTAAAGAAAAACATAAAATAATTACCCATAGAGTAATTGATGTTTCCCCATTTTAGCCTTTATAGTTTACTAGCGTGTTGACAGACACTCCCGTGCCTGTCAACCCGCTTTCCTATTGTTTGTAACGTGTAGTATATATATTATATTTACCAAATATAGAAACATATACTAAGTATGTTAGTCATTCATTAATGTAATAAAGTAAAAAGTTTATTTTAAATAAAGATAATATATACAACATAAGCACTTTCATATTCCAATTAGACTTCTCTAAAGAACTTGCACCAAGTCAAAATATGTCACTTAAACAAATATTGAATTACAAAAAGAAAAGTCAGCTACATAAAATAAAAATCATCTTTCACTAAGAGAATGAAGGATGATAGAGTTCTTACCGAATAAGACATAGAAGGTTGCTGCATTTGTTGCTAGTGGAGATTATGTCCTTGGAAGTGACTTTGAGGTTATATCAGTTTCATTTTTAGAACTTGTTAGGCAGATAAAATTGAAGGTTGTGATTAAGTTTATGACGGTTGATCAGGTCTTTGTTGTTCATATAGTGTCAACTCTTCAGGTTTCTCCCACTATAGGTTCATTCCAAATAATGTTAGTTCCAATAGTAAAATAAAAAAAATAAAAAAAGGAAATGTAATTTTTACTCAATAACTTCTAACCCAACTTACATCAGTCACACTATTATAACAGTACTTGAAGCCCTCAGGAGATAAATGATCTTTTCAATTACATTTAGCAAGAGTTGTGGACTGGCTT
>NW_017719776.1:0-435 GCF_001865875.1 Lupinus angustifolius
CGAATTCAACATTCGCTCGAACCGTGGTCGCATCAACTCATAACCTACAAAATAAATACAAACATATTAATATCCATAATATAAAAAAAAATTAAGATTAAAAAATATAAATATAACATACCCATTTCTACAACTTTGTCTTTGAGATCAGAATCACGGAATTCCATATTGAAATTACTAGCCACATGACGACTACAATAAACTGATTGTGCACTAGACCATCCTGTCAACTCACTTCGGAGTGCAGCTAATAAACCTGTCCCCCTATCTGATATGATACACAGGTTTTCTTGTGGGGTAACATAGGTCTTATTAAAAAAACCACTCCCAAGCTTCTTTCGTCTCTCCTTCAATAATGGCAAATGCAACTGGAAATACACGTCTCTTTCCATCTTGTGAACTTGCTATTAGCAATGTTCCAGTATATTTCCCGGT
>NW_017719777.1:0-5034 GCF_001865875.1 Lupinus angustifolius
TAACTCATTATAAGACCCTTCCCAATCACCATAAATTTTGGCCATTGCCATTGTTTTGCAGTCCACGCCTTTCTATACGTGACTGTATAACCAAAACGACTAACAACCTCCTTCACAAATGCCTTAACTAGTATACTCAGATCTGCAGATACCAAATTAACAATAAGGCTTGCAATGAATGACGAATTTAATTTACTATGATCTTGAGAAACTAACATAGATACACAACTATGTGTTCCATTAATTTTCCTAATCTCCCAATAATCGCGTTTAACGTTATAAGAAGCGAGAATTCGCCACTCACATCCTGCACCAAAATGTTTACATTTGGCAACGTATCTGTCTGGTCTAGAGTCTACAACAATATAGTCCAACGAATTTTTTATATGAAATTCTCTAATTGCATTTATTGTGGCATCTTTAGATTCAAATTGCAAGCCAATAAACAAAGCATTATCAACAATATTCGTTAAACCGGTTATGTGTCCAATATCACGATCAGCTTGAGAATTTGTGTTCAAGAAAAATGACGACGGAGTAGTATATGTCATACTACGAGATGAACTACTATCAAACTAAACCTCTTCCTCATCACTGCATATTTCAATCTCCTCTTCATCACTAAAATCGTTAACAATATCTCTCACAATGGCCATCTACATTAAAAAATTAATAACATTAAAACATATAAACTTATAGAAATGAAATAAAATGGAGCAACTAAATAATATACTAACCTCTTGAAAGAAACTGATGAAGAAGCTATACTCTTTTACAGAATGCAGAGAAATTTCGGTGAAAATACAACTGTTGGGAAGGGGCAATATATAGACTTTGAAAAACTCCTCCCCCATTGCCGAGTTAGGGGGAGGATAATTAAAAAAATATATATATATCAGGAGTTTGGAAAACTCCTCCCCCATTGCCGATTTAGGGGGAGGATAATTAAAAAAAATTTATATTAGAAAACTCCCCCCATTGCCGATTTAGGGGGGAGAGATTTAAAAAAAAGTAATGAAAAACTCCTCCCCCATTGCCGAATTAGGGGGAGAGGAGATTTAAATTTTTTTTTTTTTACAAAAGCTCCTCCTTATTGCCGATTTAGAAGGAGGAGAATAAAAAAATAATAAATTTCATAAAACATTGACATGAACATTACTGCACTTATGATTTTAGCATATCAAATGAAAAATTACACAGGTGGCTTATTATTTTATGATTTTACCATGAAATCTCTTGATTTAATGCATATACATTCTGCACTATGTACTGTTTCATTTCGAATCTGTGCCACTGCTTGTAGGATAAGCAACATAGGCTCTTGTAAATTTATGTCCAAGTTGTGAAATTCTCAATTTGTATTGTTCAAACATATGTCTGACATGCTAATTTGGTGGATGAATATTGAATTGTTTTATACCAGTAATAGTAATAAAAAATTGAAAAGCTCAATGGTAGAAACAATAAATTTTACACAGTTAGCTTAACAAAAAAATTAATTTAGGAAGAAATTTCCAAGTTGAAATTTTTCTCTATTGAGCATCAAATCGCTATTTTTTCAGATTAATTGCCACACTGAAGGTTTAAATCGAAAGAGTGACATCAATGAGTCTAAATATATCATTGCATTACGGATTACTTTACATCGCGAGGAAGATATTGGTGATGACAAAATTGAGTGTTCACAACTGCATGTCTTTAATTATTGCTTAGTGGATAACATGCAAAGCGACGTTTGAGTGTTATCCTTCTAAGTAATTAGTAAAGAAATGAATGCAATTTTTTTTAAAAATAGGCGAAAACAATGATCACCACACAACTTTACCTGAGATCAAGTTGAGGAATCGAGATAATAGATAAATGCGAGAACGTAGTTTGCGTCCTGTCGGAACTCGAGATAAACAAAAGGTATAAACGAGAACGCATGTCGGGTACTGTCAGAACTCGGGATAATAAGAACGTATAAATGAGAACACAGGTCGGGTACTGCTAGAACTCGGGATAATAAAAAGTTATAAACGAGAACGCAGGTTGGGTACTGCCGGAACTCGGGATAATAAAAGTAAATGCGAGAACGCAGATCGGGTACTGTCGGAACTCGAGACAATAAAAGTAAATGCAAGAACGCAGGTCGGGTCCTGCCAGAACTCAGGAATTCACATCAAGCTCGGGGTCTTGAAAAGATTGGTTGGAAGCACATCAGGCTCGGGGTCCTGGAAAGCATAACTTTAATATGAGAACGTAGGTTGGGTGCTGCCGGAACTCGGGATAATAAAAGTAAATGCGAGAACGCAGGTCGGGTACTGCCAGAACTCGAGACAATAAAAGTAAATGCGAGAACGCAAGTCAGGTACTACCGGAACTCGGAAATTCACATTAGGCTCGGGGTCCTGGAAAGATTGTTGGAAGCACACCAGGCTCTTGGTCCTGGAAAGCATAATTTTAAAACGAGAATGCAGGTTGGGTGCTGCCGGAACTCGGGACATTCACATCAGGCTTGGGGTCCTAGAAAGATTGATTGAAAGCACATCAGGCTCGAGGTTCTGGAAAGCATAATTTTAAAACGAGAACGCAAGTTGGGTGCTGCCGGAACTCGGGACATTCACATCAGGCTCGGGGTCCTGGAAAGCAAAGATTTTAAAACGTAGACTAGTGATATGTAATGCTTGAGAATATGTTGTGTGTTATGTCGAGAATGATGCAAGTCATGTCATGTATGAGTAAAGAATGCATACATAGATGTCTTGGTTTATGATCTCGTAATTTTCTAAAATTCAAACACTCTATTTTTTATGGGCTCGACTGAAATGCGACCCATGTTGGATATTATTAAAAAGGACTGTCTGTCAGCTCTTGCCGTCCATTTTGCCCCAGTGTCATGTTAAGAATTTATTGGAATAGCTGGATCGTCCAATAAATTGCCTTAGTATCTTTGTCATAGACTTGATGAGGATCTTTCTGAATAGAGGTTATGTCTCTCACTTCAAAAACTGCCCCACTTTGTATTGTTGAGGATGAACAAATAATGAATTTTCACTTGAGGGTGCTCATTTTTTCCCTTAATTTTTACCCAGAATACCTAGTGTAGGTACCTGTTAGGAATTCCCTTTTTTTATTATGATATTAAGTCTCCTTTGAAGGTTTTTGACTTAGTACCACTCTCCCTTTTTTTAGGTCGCCCTTGCGGGTTTTCAACCTAACACTTTTTTTCTTTTTTCCTTTTTCGCTTGTTTTTTATTTTGGCTATATTTGAACACCCTCAAGTGACAGTCATAACTGCATAAAAGCATGAGCCACCCTTGAAGTTTGAAGGCGGTGATGCAAGATCTTGCCTCTGCTTGGTATAGGGATTTGGACTGATCCTATGATGAGCAACTTCAGTCTTGCCCGAGTTATAGGTTTCTTGGTACTTTCATTCGAGAAATGAGATCAGCCCCCATAAACTGCCTCAGTTTGGATTGATGTCGTTCTTTTAATTTCCATTTGTCATGTGAATTCTCTGTGCACAACTCTTTAAAAAGAAATACTAAAAGCAGTGATCAAACAAATTTGGATTTTTGTTTTTGAGTTTTGAGTGTTGATATGGTGGTGGTGATGATGAGATATTGAGGTATAATCCGATGCATTAAAAATGAGATATTTTCATCAAAACTTTATGATATTTATTGGAGTCAGCATTTCTTTGCCCTAGTACATTTCTTAGGCAAATCATATCCTCGACAAGGTCTTCTAAACTTGTATCGCGGCCTGGCTAAGGGTTTCCAATAAAGGATAAGGCTCGAAAATGTGTTTCCCAAACCCCTTTCTACGTTCTTCATTGTCCTATTTCAACAGTTTTCTTGACATGACATTCAAGTACTAAGATTTTGATGTAGTGGGTGAATGCCTAATATTTAGGCGATTATCTTCCCGAGAGGTATTTGAATTGTTCCTTTTTGCAGTCATTGATAGTGCACTTTATTTGCCCTAACTTTTACCTGAGATTTTTATTGAGGATTCTCAGAGGCTATTTGTATATTTCTCCTTTCGTTTTTTATGTTATTGCGCATTTTGACCGATGAACTTTTTATTTGAATTGTTTAGGATTTTTAACCCTCAGGTTAGATTTGGAAATAGTATAGTGTATTTATTTCTTAACAATTGAATATCAAGGAAAACAGTTGAGATACTATCCTTCCTAAGGTTATTGATATTTTGCGGGTTTTTTTAGAAAAAAATCTCCTTTCATAAAGCCTAGGTGCTCAAATGGGTGACTAGGGATATCTTCATAGTGTTTGGGATTTTCAAAGATGTCTTGTGTCATCAGAAATATTTGCCTTAGAACCTGCACCATTTTGGGTCTTACATTTGCATCATCCTCCGTTTCAATTAATGAACATCTAATATCAATGCATAAATTAAATTTTTGGCTAGTTCCTTTTATATATATATTTTTTTTTGGTGAATGAGTTTTGTGGTATGAAGCATGGAATGGAAAATTTTATGATCAATGTATCAGTATGTAATTGTTAAAAAGATGTGTATTAGAAAATAAATTCTTATTCATGAAAAGAGACATGAGTGCCCCACTATTTATGACTCTAAAGCCTTGGGGAGGGCGATAGAGTTTTATTACATCATTTGAGGATGGATTTGTGACTTATAATTGAAATTGGACTATGAAATTTTCATTTTGGTCTCGAAATATAATTAGAATTGGAATCATAATTCGACGTACCAATTTGGTAAGTGACTAAGAATAACTTCACTCCGAATTCTAACTCTCGCCGTTTGCAATTGTTATAGTTGTAATCTCTAGTTAACACTCGATAAAGTCATTGTATTAGATTATTTAAAGTATTAACAGTAATTTATATAGCACTTCATACTTTTTTTACTCACCAATTTATGTGGAAGCAAGACTAATGAATTTTGATAGATGAACCATTGAGTATTGTCGCGCCCCGATTTTCGGCTACGCGACCTCTCGAGTCGCCACTACATTTTTTACTGTCAAAAATGTAGAAAAATCTTTTTTAGCCCAATTACCTTGGG
>NW_017719778.1:0-2631 GCF_001865875.1 Lupinus angustifolius
TAGTACTCCCTCCCAAATTCAAAGTGCCTGAGTTCGAGAAGTATAATGGGACTACCTGTCCCAAAAGCCATTTACACATGTACGCCAGAAAGATGTCAGCTTATCATGGGAATGATAAGTTGTTGATCCACTACTTTCAAGACAGTTTAGTAGGGGTAGCTATGAATTGGTACATGCGCCTGGAGAAGACTCAGATCAGGACCTTTTTGGATCTGTCCAATGCCTTCATCAGGCAGTACAAATACAACGAGGATGCTGCACCAGATAGGACTCAACTACAAAACATGTGTAAGAAACCATCTGAGAATTTCAGAGAATATGTTCAGCGTTGGAGGGGGCTAGCATCTCAAGTCCTTCCACGATTAGAAGAAGATGAACAACTGTCGATCTTTATCGACACTCTGCATAATCCATATTATGAACGCCTCATAGGAAGCGTGACAACCAACTTCAATGCTCTCATCAAGGTAGGAGAGAAGATAGAATGAGGTATCAAGAATGGGAAGCTTTTCGATGAAGGTTCAGGCTCTAACAAGAAGCCCACTTTTATGAAGAAAAAGGAGGCGGAGACTCATTTCATCGATGCCGAGCCAAAGAAGTTCCAGTCCCGGAACAACAATCAAAACAATCAACGTGCACCCTCTCGGTTTGCACAGAACCACAACCAAAACCAAACACAAAATCAAACCACCCCTAACCCCCCTCATCCAAATAATAACCTACACCAACCCAGACAAGGGTATACTCATTACCCCAGAAACAACAACTATAACCAGCAAGAAAAAAGAGCACCTGTATTCGACCCGATCCCGATAACCTATACAGAAGTTTTCGCATATCTACTAGGGCAGGGGATGATCACACCAGTCCCTGGAAGGGTCTACGAGAACCCTGGGCCATGGCACAATGAAAACGTCAACTGCGCTTACCATTATGGAGCTGCAGGACATGTAGTAGAAGACTGCAGGGCCTTCAAGTACAGAGTTCAGGACCTCATCAACGCCAAGCGGATAGATTTCCGGGAGACTAGGCCCAACATAACTGGAAATCCTTTACCAAACCATGGAAATCAAGGGGTGAATGCTATTCTGGAGGAGAGCAAGGTCGTAATTGCTAGCAAAGTTGATGATGTGAAGATGCCCATGAGTTTCATTTTCCGAGAGATGTGTAGACAAGGTCTAGCAGAGGTTGTTGTCCAGGAGTCGGATAGCACAGTTGTGAGATGCATGGTCGTGTGGGCCACAGTTTGGAAGATTGCAAGGAGTTCAGGTTGCTTCTCCAGAAGATGATGGACTTAAAACTGATTGCCATAAGCGGAAGTTCGCAGGGTTATGGAATTAATGTCTTAGAGGGACACCAAAATAAAGTACCTGTATTCGTACGCACGTACGAACCTGTGATAAATCCACCGGGAGGAGTTCAGACATACTTCAATCAGCACCAATGGGAACCATTCATTCGAAAAATGGAACCCGTGATAGCGAGGGGGCAGAGTCCATTCCCGTATGAATCAGATAAGGCAATGCCTTGGATTTACAAAGAGGAACCAATGAGGAATCCTTCTATAATTACCAACATTGCAGGAAGTAGCAGAATCACAAGGTCGGGACGTATCTATGTTCCGCCAGAGATAGAAAGGGGTCCATCTGGGGCCACTAAAGATAAAAGCAAAGAAAAAGTGCCAGAACCCACGGAAGAGGAAGTTGAGGTAGCCTTACCCGAGGGAGTGTCAAATGAGGAGGCTTGTGAGTTTCTGAGGTTCATCAAGCAGAGCGAGTACAAGGTGGTAGACCAGCTTAATAAGACTCCAGCAAGGATATCTTTGTTGTCCTTATTAATGAGCTCTGAAGCTCACAGGAATATGCTGCTGAAGGTATTGAACCAGGCTCACGTCAACCACGACATTACAACTGACAGATTTGGGGGGATAGTCAACAACATTATAGCAGACAATTACATATCCTTTTGTGACCAAGAGTTACCTCCTGAGGGCACCGGACATGTTCGCCCCCTGCATATCTCAGTGGTGTATAATGACTGTGTGATTGGTAAAGTCCTATTAGACAATGGGCCGTCCCTGAATGTAATGACAAAGCAGACCTTCTCCAGGTTGCCAGTAGACGCCTCCTGCTTGAGGGGCAGCTCAATGATTGTTAAGGGTTTTGATGGGTCCCGTAGAGACGTGATGGGGGAGATGGAGTTACCGATCAAGATAGGACCATGCACATTTAACATTTTGTTTCACGTAATGGATATCAACCCCACGTATAGCTGCTTGTTGGGACGTCCATGGATTCACTCTTCAGGAGCAATACCATCTACCCTGCATCAAAAAGTAAAGTTTGTAGTCGATGGGAGGCTGATAACAGTTTCGGGGGAAGAAGATGTGATGGTATCCCAACCATTTGACACCCGCTACGTCGAAGTGACTGAGGAGGCATTAGAGACATCATTCCAAGGTCTCGAGATTGCAGACACCACATTCATGATAGAAGATGCACCAAAGCTGAATCTGTATCTATTAGATGCTTCTCTCGTGGTGGTAAACGTGATGATCCGTGAGGGGTATCAACCTGGTAGAGGATTAGGAAGGTATGAACAAGGCCGCAAAGAAGTCCTAATACCCAAAGT
>NW_017719779.1:0-113936 GCF_001865875.1 Lupinus angustifolius
AAGCCAGAGAGATTCAACCACACCAAGAGCCTGTCGAACTCGTCAACCTGGGTTCTGAGGGAGATAAGAAGGAAGTGAAAGTAGGCACCACGATGGACGTTGAGGAACGAGAAAGGCTAGTCAAACTCTTACACGAATTCAAGGACGTCTTTGCTTGGTCATATGAAGAGATGTCAGGACTAGACCGAAGTATAGTGGAGCATAAATTACCATTAATACCCAACTCCAGGCCAGTGAAGTAGAAGCTACGAAGAATCAAGCCAGAGATATCCTTACGAGTCAAGGAAGAGGTAGAGAAATGGTTGACAGCTGGGTTTGTTAAAGTTGCTGAATACCCAGATTGGGTCGCCAATGTGGTAGCTGTGCCGAAGAAGGGAGGAAAGCTTAGAATATGTGTTGACTACAGAGACCTCAACAAGGCTAGCCCAAAAGATGACTTTCCGGTGCCGCATATAGATGTCTTGGTGGATAGCACCGCGGACCATGCTCTTTTCTCATTTATGGATGGGTATTCGGGGTATCATCAGATCAAAATGGCGCCAGAGGATGTGAGCAAAACTACATTTATCACTCCATGGGGTACCTTCTGCTACCAGGTTATGCCGTTCGGATTGAAAAATGCTATGGCTACATATCAGAGAGCCATGGTAACCCTCTTCCACGACATGATGCATAAGGAGATAGAAATCTACGTCGACGACATCATCTGCAAATCCAAGACAGAGGGAGAACATGTAAACAACTTGAGACATTTGTTTGAGAGACTGCGAAAGTATCACCTCAAGTTGAATCCAACCAAGTGCAGTTTCGGAGTGAAATCCGGACGGGTATTGGGTTTCATCGTCAGCCAGAAGGGTATTGAGGTAGATCCTGAGAAGGTGAAGGCCATCATCGAAATGCCAACTCCTCGAACAGAGAAAGAGGTCAGAGGATTCTTAGGGAGGCTGAATTACATTTCCCGGTTCATCTCGCAACTGACATCCACCTGTGAACCAATATTCAAACTCTTGAGGAAGAATCAGGCAGTAAGATGGAATGATGATTGTCAATCAGCGTTTGAAAAGATAAAACAGTACTTGACCGAGCCTCCAGTGTTGATGCCTCCAATTCCAGGGCGGCCCTTGATTCTATATCTCACTGTACTTGATGAATCTATGGGATGCGTCTTGGGGCAGCGTGGTGATTGTGGAAGAAAGGAGCAAACAATCTATTATTTGAGCAAGAAATTCACAGCTTGCGAAATAAAATACTCATTGTTAGAACGTACATGTTGCGCTCTAGTCTGGGCCTCTCGCCGTTTGAGACAATATATGCTGAGTCACACTACTTGGTTAGTGTCAAGAATGGATCCCGTCAAGTACATCTTCGAGAAACCCATATTGACCGGAAGGATTGCTAGATGGCAGGTGTTGTTATCTGAATATGACATCATGTATGTGACGCAAAAGGCTGTGAAAGGAAGTGTTATTGCCGACTACTTGGCCGATCAACCTATAGACAAACTGGGGCAGATGAAGTATGAGTTTCCAGATGAGAACATCATGGCTTTATCCGATGAATCAACAGAAGAAGAAAAATGGACCCTAGTCTTTGATGGGGCCTCTAACGCATTCGGGCATGGAGTAGGTGCTGTGTTGGTATCTCCAGAAGGGAAGTTCCTTCCCTTTACTGCTAGACTGTGCTTTGACTGTACCAATAACATAGCAGAATACGAGGCGTGCGCTTTGGGATTGAAGGCTGCCATTGATGCAAAAGCAAAGATCCTAGAAGTATTTGGAGATTCTGCCCTAGTAATCCACCAGGTAAAAGGGGAATGGGAAACTCGTGACAGCAAATTGGTGCCCTACAGAAATTACATCCAGAAGCTAAATGAACAGTTTGATCAAGTGAGTTTTTATCACATCCCCAGGGAAGACAATAGGCTGGCAGATGCACTAGCAACCTTATCCTCAATGTTTCATGTGGGAGGGGACAGTTTGCTCCTGTTCCAAATAAAAGACAACAACGAACCAGCTTATTGTCATGCAATTGAAGAAGAACCCGATGGCAGGCCATGGTACCACGACATACGAGAATACCTAAGAAGACAAGTCTATCCTCCGAATGCCTCAGAGACCGACAAAAGAACACTCAGAAGACTAGCCACAAACTTCTTTTTGAGCGGAGATGTTGTTTACAAAAGAAATCACGATATGGTACTCCTCCGATGCCTAGAAGCCAAGGAAGCTCAGAGAATGGTGGAAGAGGTACATGAGGGAACTTTCGGGACCCATGCGAATGGGCATGCTATGGCCAAGAAGATCATGAGGGCAGGCTACTTCTGGTTGACTATGGAAACTGATTGTTGTAACTATGTGAAGAAGTGCCACAAATGCCAGATATATGCGGACAACATTAATGCACCTCCAAACCCCTTGAATGTCTTAACGTCACCTTGGCCATTTTCCATGTGGGGAATGGACGTCATTGGACCCATAGAGCCGAAGGCCTCTAATGGACATCGGTTCATCCTGGTTGCCATAGATTACTTCACTAAGTGGGTGGAAGCGAACTCTTATGCTAGCGTGACCCGAAAAGTAGTCCTCAGGTTCATAAAAAGAGATTTAATATGCCGATATGGGTTGCCCGATCAGATCATTACCGACAACGCAACTAACCTGAACAACAAGATGATGACTGAGATGTGTGAAAACTTCAAAATAAAGCATCACACTTCTTCGCCCTACCGACCCAAGATGAATGGAGCCGTCGAAGCAGCCAATAAGAACATCAAGAAGATAATCCAGAAGATGGTGGTAACTTACAAAGATTGGCATGAGATGCTGCCATTCGCGTTACACGGTTATCGTACTTCAGTCCCCACTTCCACGGGGGTTACTCCATACTCCCTGGTTTATGGTATGGAAGCTGTTCTTCGACTGGAGGTAGAGATCCCATCTCTAAGGGTTTTGGCAGAAGCAGGCCTAGATAAGTCAGAATGGGTTCAAGCTCGACAAGATCAATTGAATCTCATAGATGGTCAAAGACTAACTGCAATTTGCCACGGACAGTTGTATCAGAAGAGATTGATGAAGGCATATGCAAAGAAGGTTCGCCCCCGCCAGTTCAGAGAAGGAGACCTGGTGCTGAAGAAAATCTTACCAATCCAAAAAGACAGCCGAGGAAATTGGACTCGAAACTACGAAGGTCCGTATGTAGTCAAGAAAGCTTTTTTCGGTGGAGCTCTAATCCTAACTAACATGGATGGAGAAGATCTACGTCTCACCATAAATTCGGATGCAGTGAAGAAGTATTATTCATAAAGGGTCCTCCCAAAAACAAGAAACTCGGAAGCCAGAGAATCGATAGAAACTGGGGCAATTATTGAAATTAGTTGTAAGATCTGGGTCAGGGCTCCTTGCTACGACAGGCTTGTATGACTTTCATTTTCTTTAAAAAGCTAATGGAAAGCAAATAGATTTGGTTTTTATATTACGATGTCTTTCAGCATGCAAGTCATTTTCCAATAAACGAAATTCTTTATGAAAAGATTGATCAAAGTTTTCAGTCCATCCTGATGCATCGCGACTAAAGCGAGGAAAAAAGGGGTCACGAGCACGAACCTTGGCAAAAGAGAGGCCCAAGTATCTTAACAATTTTCAGCATATCTAGCATAATGGGGGGTTGCGGAAGCATAACATTGTCTCTCAATAAATCATAAACAAATATACCTATATGGCATCACACTAGAGTAACTGCATCCATACACAAGCATCGGCATTAATGTCATAAGTCCTACAGTGGAGGCGTAACTTTGCACAAACAAACATACCTACATGACAACATACTTATACTTTCCAAAACATAATCATATTCATGCACAAACATCGACACCAATCTCATAAATCCTACAGCTATTCATTGCAAACCGTGCATTTAAACAAAGCATTGCTACATCCTAGTTGCTTAGACAAAGTGCTCTAAAGCTATCTAAAGATTCCTCTAGCGACTGCATGAACCTAGACTTTTCTACGGCAGCATGGGTGCCTCAACAAATCCCTGACTCCTTATGGCAATACGGGTGCCTCAACAAATCCCTAAATTTTCTATGGAAGCATGGGTGCCTCAGCAAATCCTTGACTCCTTATGGCAATATGGGTGCCTCAACAAATCCCTAAATTTTCTATGGCAGCATGGGTGCCTCAACAAATCCCTGACTCCTTATGGCAATACGGGTGCCTCAACAAATCCCTAAATTTTCTATGGCAGCATGGGTGCCTCAACAAATCCCTGACTCCTTATGGCAGTACGGGTGCCTCAACAAATCCCTAAATTTTTCTATGGCAGCATAGGTGCCTCAACAAATCCCTGAATTTTCTATGGCAGCATGGGTGCCTCAACAAATCCCTAAATTTTCTATGGCGATACGGGTGCCTCAGAAAATCCCTGACCCAAATTCGGCACCCTGTCAAAATGACTTTTTCTGAGCCTTGACAAAATAGCGTTCACTTCTTTACTGGTTACTTACCATGATACCCCTCAAACCCTAGTTTATTGGCTATCAGGTAAGCAACAAGTAAAGAGGGGCAGCTGTGAATACTCATTTTTGTCCGACCCAGAAAAAGCCCAATTCGTTTCCAAATAATAAGTTTTCCATTTCAAGGAAATACAAATAAAGTCTAAGCCCTAAAAAACAATTTTTCAAAAAATGTTGATTGGGCCACCATAGGCCCACATGTCATCTTCCAAAACAAAAAAGAATAAAAAATAATAATAAATGTTTTTCTTCTTTTTTATTTTTATTTCGAAATGGCTTTCCATAAATAGAAGATGGTGAAAGATATTTTAAAAATATTTTTTCAGAATTTTTTAGCAATTAAATAGAATATCATACTTAACATCATAATGGGATAAAAAAATTATTATTTTTCGAATTTCAAAAAAATAAAAAAATAAAAAAAATAAATATCTTTCTCCTAAATATTTATTTTCGGATAAAACAAAAATAATAAAAAAATAAAAGATTTTTTTTAAATCCAATCTAATAAGGAAATATTTTTCAAATTTTTTAATTTAATTTAAATTCAAATTTCAGATTTGAAATTCAAATTTCAAATTTTGAAATCAATTTTTTCAGATAGCATGATTAATAGGGAATCAAATCAGGCTAATTAAGGTTATTAATTATATTATTTGATTTGTAATAAAATTAAAAGCATAGAGATTCTTGGCATTTTTAGGGTGAAATTTTTCCTATAAATAAAGGTTTAGGGAGAAGAGAAAGGAGACTGGAAAACCTTGCCAAAATATTCATACAAAAAGCTCCAAAAAAAGGTGTTCTGCGAAAAGGAAAAAATAATAAACATTTCTGCGAGATCCAATCCTGTGTGGGTGGACTCATTGTCTATCCGTGCGTCCTTGATCCATAGCCATCGGATCTGCGTACCTATTTTGCATCTGGGTTGACCAGGAAGGCCAGCCAATCCGTGCATGAAACGTGGCACGTCCCTGGTGCACCTCACCGCACCAAATCATTGCCCCAGAAGAAGACAGGATCTAGTGCAGGCACGCGCATCACGCACCATACGCCCTCGCTCACCCAACGCTTCATAGTGCGCCACGTGGACTGGTCCCCTTCACGTCCAGATCCACCAATCACCGGACGAAACGCGTCCCGGTCTCCCTACACCACGCCACACTGGATCCCTCCTAGGAGAGCGCGGATTCCATGCACGCGTGCTCACTGTTCAAGCCGTGAGCCCGTCCTCCCATCCAGTCTCGTCACGCCACGTGTCTGGACGTATCCAGGCGTCTGGATCCAGCACGGGCGTGTGCACGGTGCAACCCGTGCACCCTCCCTCTCCCCCAACCAGGCGCTGACACGTGTCCAGGTGCTGGGAAGTAAGAGAATTCCCCCCAATCTCTCCCTGCCACGTGGATCTCTTTGTTTTTGCTGGATTTTATTCATTTGCATATCAGGTTTGCATTTTCTTGTCCCTTATTTGCACTGATATCATCATATTACATATGCTAAATTATTATATCATAAGAATTGGAAATTATAATTATCATAAATAATTTAATTATGCGTGTACAATTAGAACTTCATGAATATGATCTGTGATTATAAAAATTAACTAGGCGTGTCATTGTGATGGGATTCCACTGCTGTTTTATTTCACTATTTTTTGCAACTGAACTTTAATTTTGATATTCAGAGAATATGAATGATGAATAAAATCATCCAATGCTATTATATGAAAAAAAGTATATTTCTTGGTGTACCACCTAATTAATTCCAATACGATGCTAATAGTATAGGTATTAAAAATAGAACCTGTTATGTCAATGTTATGTTACTTAGTATTTGTTGTTTATTCTATTCATGTTAATGAATGTACAAATTTTAATATATGGTACATTGGATGAAGCCAAACATAAAAATATAATGTGTAAGTTTCTTTAAAAAGTGTGGAATAAATCACATTTCTATTAGCAGGTTATACCATTTTGAAATTTTTATTAATGTCCTTAAAATAATTACTACATTTTTTATGATAATTTCATTATTAATTCTAAGACGACAATCACTCTAATTTTAAGATATGATCCGGTGTCGAACATAGGGGCTGCACTTCATCAATTTAATGATCATCATGACTAATTCACCAACGACTCAAAAATCTTTTATTCAGAAACATGTTAAGATCTTAACTAACCCTTAATACAAAATGCGGTATCGGACGTATGGGCTGTACTTCACTTGTATTAGCAGGATTGTTAGTCGAGATCTAACACTTATATTTTCTAAAATCAATCCTACCAACAAACCTTTTTATACATAAAGAACTACGTAAGCCTTGATTCCCTTAATAGGGATACGTAGGACCAAAGTCAATCTTGTCAGGCCCAACTAAAAAAATAATTTTTTCATTCAAGTAATTAATCATTAACTAATTAATTTAATTAATAAATTAATTAATTAATTTAATTAAAAAAGAGGTGTTCCTTTATTTAATAGTAATAACAACAAATAAAAAAAATATAATAATCCATGTAGTTTAGTATAGGGTACCGCTTAAGGCGGGCGGGTGGGGTGCTAATACCTTCCCTACCCCGTAACCGACTTCCGAACCTGGATATCAAAAATCCAAAAAAAAAGCCCAAGGTAATTGGGCTAAAAAAGATTTTTCTACATTTTTGACAGTAAAAAATGTAGTGGCGACTCGAGAGGTCGCGTAGCCGAAAATCGGGGCGCGACAAGTATATTTAAGGATGGCTATTCCAAGATCTTGGAATTGTTCATTGACTCTTAAGAACTTTGAAGTCTAACTTAGAAAGTTGAAGTAACACTTTTGAATGTGTCTTGAAAAGTATGACAAAAATTAATCATTCACTATATCTTTATGATGAAGTCTTCCTTTCCTTCACCATATATAGGAGACTTGTGGGTTCGAATCCCTCCTCGCCCACAATTGGCCAAAAAGGGAATTTCCCTTCCCTCTGGGTGTAGGAAAATCATAATTTAATGTTTTATTTAAAAAATAAAACACAAAAATTTTCGTAAATGGTGGATATTTTAAAATAAGTATAGTATACCCTAATCTTTGAATCCACATATTTTTTTTGTTTTATGCCTCGTAATTCTTCCTCGGTTAGGCTTGGGCGGAATAGAAAAGCAAGTAAATTAGTAGCATAGCAAAAATAAAATGCTTTGCTCGTAGATGCAACAAACAAGTGAAAAAGAACAACATAAAGATAAAGTGAGAGAGTTTGTATTCACTTAGTGTGAGACTTGTATTCCTAGTGAGATACTAGAGAGAGTTTGTATTACCATTCTTTTTTGAGTGAGATTGAGTGTTTTCTTCTTAGTAAGAGAGAGTCATATATTGTAATATTACTTTCTATAGTGGAGATATTTTCTAAACTAGGTCATGTGGTTGTTTCCTTCTCAGATTGAGGAGGTTTTTCCACGTTAAAAATTCTTTATGTCATTCTTCTACTCTTTTCTATTTTCTTTATCCACCTGCTGCTTCCGTAAGTGTCCATTTTGCACCACAAAGAGGAGAGAAATTGGTTCTGAATTTCCTTACAGTGGTATCATAGCTCCCAGGTTCATTCGGGGAGCTTAAAGTTGATAGCTGAAAACTATTCCTATTGGAAGCCCATGATGGAGGATCATTTATATTGCAAGGATATACATGAGCCTATTTCTTGCAAAGACAAGCTAGAAGATAAGGTGACAAAGATTATGAGCATTCGAATCGAAAAGTTGTTGCAATGATTCAGAAGTATATTGATAGGTGTTTATTTGAGCATATGTCTACGTACATAAATGCTTATAGTTATGGTCAAAACTTGAATATTTGATTCAAAAGAAAACTCCCAGAAAAAAAAGCATCTCTTGTCAGAAGGCTGGTGTTACTCGACTACAGAGATGGTCAAAGCATGATAGAGCACTTGAATTCATTCAAGGGTCTTATCAATCAATTGACAAAGATAGTTATGAAGATATATGATGAGTTTCAAGCACTTCTGCTACTGAGTTTGTTGCCTGAAAGCTCAGATACATTGGTGGTCACGCTCAACAACTCAGTATGTGATGGGAAGGTTTCACTAGACACTGTTTCAGACAGTCTATTGAATGAAGAATCCAGAAGGAAAGAAAGAGGTATATCCTTCCATTCTCAAGCATATGTTGTGGAGAGACGTGGTAGAAGTGAAAATCATAGGAGGAAGGAATCTCATGGAAGAAGCAAAAGCAAATTTAGAGGTCGTTCTCAATTTCACACGAGGTCAATAACATGCTATTATTGTAGTAAATAATGGCATAAGAGATCTGAATGCAGGTTCCTGAAGAGAGACCAAAAGCCTGAAAATGTTCATGAAGATTTAGTTGATCCAAGGAAAAATGGTCATAGGTCTACCACAGTTGTCGTCGTAGACGATGATGTTCTCCTCATTGGAGAAGATAGTTACCTAAACATTGCATATGGTGATTGTGCTTGAATCGTTGATTATGGTGCTTCTTTCCATGTAAGTCCACATGAAGGTTTCTTCTCAAACTATATGAAATGTGATTATGGAACTGTGAAAATGGAAAACTATGTTACTAGCAAGATTGTTGGAATTGGTGATATTGTGTTGCTAACAGACATGGGAGGAAAGCTTGTATTGAAGGAGGTGAGACATGTCCCAAATATGTGTCTCAACCTTATCTCAATAGGTAAGTTGGATGATGCTGGTTTTGTAAGCCACTTTGGTGCTGAAAGTAGACAATGGTGGAGAGTATCGTGGTCCATTTGAAGCCTATTGCAACACTTATGGTATCAAACTAGAGAAGATATCACCAAATACTCCTCAATTGAATGGAGTAGCTGAAAGGATGAACTCCACAATTAAAGAGAATATCATATGCATGTTGCAAGATGTCAATCTCCCCAAGTCTTTCTGGGTGAAGCAGTGAAAAATGCAGTGGATTTAATAAACCGAACACCTTGAAGACCCCTGAACGGAGAAAATCCAAAGGAAATATAGTACAAGAAGAAGGCATCCTTCAACCACCTAAGAGTATTCGGATGCAGAGCCTTCATTCACATTCCAAAAGATGAGAGAAATAAGTTGGATACTAAGACCAAGGAGTACATTTACCTTGGGTGGCCAAAGGATGAATTTGGGTATAGATTGTGGGATCCGGTAAATAAGAAATTTGTGAGAAGTGGAGATGTTGTGTTCTTTCAGGATCAGACGATCAAATATGTTCAGAGGAAAAACCAGTGCAAGTCCAAAGTTCGCATTGATTCAGGGGGGAGATTCCTCAATAGACAGATCTTGATCATCAGATAGATCCAGAACAGATAGACTAACAAGCATATCATGCTCACACAGAACCTAACCAGATTAATGAAAATTCAGATCATGATAAAGTGGTGGTAGACACATAAATGCATCAAGAACCCCGAGCAAATAGGGCATCAAATGCAAGTTGAACTGAGGCGTTCTAGAAGAGGCAGAATATCTTCTTCAAAGTATCCTGAAGAAGATTATATCACATTGACAGATAATGGTGAACCTCAAGACTTCTCAGAAACTATGCAGACAACTGATAAAGAAGAGTGGACTAAAGCCAAGGAAGATGAGATGAAGTTGTTACATGAGAACCACACTTATGATCTGGTGGAATTGCCCAAAGGAAGAAAAGCCTTGAAAAAGAAATGGGTTTATAGGCTTAAATTTGAAGAAGAAAGCTCGAGACCAAGGTACAAAGCTCGGATTGTTATGAAAGGATGTAATCAGAAGAAAAGAGTTGATTTTGGTGAGATATTCTCACTAGTGGTGAAATATTCCTCCATAAGAATAGCATTGAGTCTAACAGCTAGCCTAGACTTAGAAGTTGAACAATTTGATGTCAAAATAACTTTCTTACAAGGAAATATCAAAAAAGAAATCTATATGGAGCAACTAGAAGGTTATGAAGAACCAGACAAGGAACACTTAATATGTCATATGAATAAGAGTTTATATGGTCTGAAGCAAGCCCCGAGACAGTGATACAATAAGTTTGAATCTTTCATGACCAAATACAGTTTCAAGAAGACAACTAGTGATCATTGTGTATTCATTAAAATGTATGAAGATGAAAACTTTATTATCCTTCTTTTATATTATGATAATATGTTAATAATTGGGTGTGACAAGACCAAGATTGCTAGTTTGAAGAATGTTTTAAGCAAGTATTTTGCTATGAAAGACTTGGGTCATGTAAAGCATATCCTTGGAATACAGATAATCAGAGATAGTTCCAAGAAGTTGTGATGGCTATCACAAGAGCAGTACATTGAGAAAGTTCTCAAGATATTCAACATGGATAAAGCAAAGTCTGTTAGTATTCCACTTGCTGGATATTTCAAGTTAACAACAATGCAATGTCCAACTAGTGATGAAGAAAAGAAAGAAATCAGTCGAATGCCTTATTCCTCTGTGATAGGAAGCCTAATGTATACCATGATTTGTACAAGACCAGATATTGTCCATGCAGTTGGAGTTGTGAGTCTGTTCTTGTCCAATCCTGACAAAGAGCATTGGAATGCAGTAAAGTGGATATCGAGATATCTGAGGGGAACTACCAAAAGATGTTTATATTTAGGTAATGAAGATCATATGTTAGTTGGATACACATATGCTGACATGACTAGAGATGTAGATTCCAGTAAATCAACATCAACTTATCTAACTACTTTTGTATGGGAAGTTGTATCTTGGGAATCCAAGTTACAAAGATGTGTTGCATTATTAACAACTGAAGTAGAATATATTACAGGAGTTGGGTCATGTTCAAGATAGATACGTTTTGGACTATGAAAACCAAAGTGCAATTCGCCTGGCTAAGAATCCTATATTTCATTCTCGGACAAAGCGCAATGATTATCGTTATCATTGGATACGAAATGCTTTGGAGGATGGTGAGTTACAGCTAGAGAAAATTTATATAGATGACAATTGGTCCTACATGGTGACCAAGACAATTTCACTCAAGAAGCCAACAGATTGTTGCAGAGGTGTAGGAGTGGTGATACCTATCAATTAATTCAAGAAGAGGGAGATTTGTTGGGAATCCTTCCTAGTTGATGTGGAAGCAAGACCAATGAATCTTGGTAGATGAACGATTGAGTACATTCAATGATAGCTATTTCAAGGTCTTGGAGTTATTCTTTGACTCTTGAGAACTTTGAAGTCTAACTTAGAAAGTCGAAGTACCACTT
Source organism: Lupinus angustifolius (assembly GCF_001865875.1). Taxonomy (NCBI): domain Eukaryota; kingdom Viridiplantae; phylum Streptophyta; class Magnoliopsida; order Fabales; family Fabaceae; genus Lupinus; species Lupinus angustifolius. The sequence goes on from NW_017719779.1 coordinate 11,742, forward strand.
TTCAAGGTGTCTTTAAAAGTATGACAACAATTAATCATTCACTATGTCTTTATGATGAAGTCTTCCTTCCTTCACTATACATAGGGACTTGTGAGGAAGATATGTAACACGCAAGTGAGAAAAAACAACATAAAGATAAGGTGATAGAGTTTATATTCACTTAGTGTGAGACTTGTATTTCTAGTGAGATACTAGAGAGAGTTTGTATTTTGATCATTTTTTGGGTGAGATTGAGTGTTTTTCTCTTAGTAAAAGAGAGTAATATTGTAATACTACTTTCTATAGTGGAAATATTTTCTGGACTAGGTCTCGTGATTGTTTCTTTTTCATATTGGGGAGGTTTTTCCACGTTAAATTTTTTTGGATGTTATTCTTCTACTCTTCTCTATATTTTTTTATTCACTTGTTGTTTTCGCAAGTGTCCATTTTATTATAACACATAAGAGAGAAATTAGTTATGAATTACCTGAGACTTATCATTGAAATTGGACTTTTGAATTTTAATTTTGGTCTGAAAATATCATTAGAATTGGAATCATAAGTTGACGTACCAATTTGGTAAATGACTAAGAATAACTTCTCCCGATTCTAATTCTCGCCATTTGCAATTCCTTCCGTTGTAATTTCTAGTTAACACTCGCTAATGTCATTGTATTAGATTATTTAAAATATTAACAGTAATTTATATAGCACCTCATACTTTTTTACACAAATAAAAACCATCCCAATTTGTATACATATATTACATTGTGTATTCTTTCAGTGAGATATGTATATTGATCTCCCCTTATTAGGATATGAGTGCAATATTTTGAACGGTGTAATTTATTCTTAAGATTATAAAATATTAATTAAGTAAATTATTCATTTGTTTTCACTACCTTTAATGTGTGTTCCATGAGCTGGAATTTTCATTTGAACTTGGAATAATCCGAATAATGTTGTTACTCTAGTTCAGAATTACATTTTTCCTTCATTCCTACATTGTTGAATTTGATACCTTCATAAGCATCCCTGAATTTATATTAATTGGTGTAATTGCATTGATCCTCCTCTCTAGCTTCTTTATCTTGTTTTTGAGTATAATTTTGGAAGAAAATGAATAACTTTAAAAAGTCTCTCTCTTATTTAAGAATTTGATGAAGGAAAGATGAAATTTTGGAAGGTTTCTCAAATCCTCTAAAAACTTCTATGTAACTATTTTTATAGTTCTTCAATTTCGGGGTTTTCTATAGACAAAATGTAAAAAACTTAAATATTTATAATAAAATTATATAATTATATATTATTGTTCATTTCTTATTTTTAATTATATTTTTAAAATAAAATAAATTATACTTTAACATTATCATTAGTTTATCATACTAATCTAAATTTCATACTCTCAAATAATATAAAAAGTATTGCATTCTTTTCTCTTCTTTCCCTTCCTAGTCTCTCAATCATTCTTTTTTCCTTTTTAGTCAATATTAAATTGTTGAGCATAATTAGCAAGGTGACATTATCTTTCATATTTTTTGCCCTATTTTTTAAAAGAAAAAAAAAACTAGTCCGAAAATGACTCAATTCTTGTCACGTTTGGATTTTATTATGACATGCAAACTGTCCTTAACTCATAGCCCTGTCATTTTCAGTGTCTCCTGGACCTGGACAAACTCTCCCTCCCTGACAACTTTGGTCTACACACGTTACAGTGTTTTGCCTTTCTTTAATCAACAAAGAAATTCCCGTGACAAAAATATCAAAGAGGAAAATAGGAAAAAAAAATTGTGAAGAGGATTCGAAGATTTTTAAGACCCTAAATTGTGGTGAGCAACAAGAATATGAAATTTGTAAAAACTTGATTGGTAGCTTTGAAATGGAATAAATAATATGCTTGAATTATATTTAAACCATTTTTCTGTTCATTGTGTTATACGGTATAGTTAACAAATTAATGAAGGTATGACTTTCTTGGAAAATAAAATAAATTACTCATATTATTTTTAGTATTCTTCCACGAAATAAGTAACAGAATAATTTTTAATAATAATATCTACGGGACAATTAATAATCGGAATAATAAATAACTTAATTATATTTATACTTAATTTACACGGGAATGAAATCAATGTTGTACGAGTGTGACCTCTTAGGATTACTGACATAAGCAATCAAATATTACTTGATAGTAGATTTTCTTTTGAATGACATTAATTGATAGTAGTAGACAATTGATACTCCAAATATATCTATATGTGATTCAAGCCCGAAATTATGGCTTCGGGTAAGCTCTGACTCACTTCTTATTTGATAAAAAGTATTTTGTTGATACAACTAACACTGTTTTTTTATTTTTTTGGATAAGAAATTAATTATTTTTATAGTGTAATAGTGTTTTTTAATAGGTATTATTCATAAGAATTATACTTTTTATATTTCTGTTATTCTGAGATTAAGTGAGGTCCTATACAACTAAATCAATATTTTATTGATAAAAATATGCAATTATATGTGTTACCTTGGTTATGAAAAAAACTATTCTAATTATAAAATTAATAAGTATAGTTTTCTAATCAAATAAAAAATAGACATGATTGAGTCACTCTTATAGGACACGTGTGTGCTCCCCACCTCTTCCATGAAATACTCTTCAAACTCTATGATTTAAATTTGGATGGTTAAAAGTAAATTTTTAATAATCTTTATCCAGTATTGCATTATTCAGTATAAAAGATGATCCATTTCTTCTTCTAAATTCAGAGACCTTTATACATTTCCCATATAAAAAATATATTTATATTACTTAAAAATAATGTTATTGGTTAACTCTTCCTTTATTTTGTTCCGAAATGCAAAAGCAGATGAGCGGAAAATGAGCAAATTTTGTTGTTATTATTATTATCGTGCTGATTTGAAGACGTGAAAATGCAACACTCTCCTTATATTAAAAGGAGCAAATTTTGTTGATCATTATAAAATTGTACAACGTTAATATTCTTAGTGGATAAATCTCCTTCGATAATCAATAAGTGTTGATTTAAGTGGTACATGTTTGATTCCTCTTAAGTAAGGTCTCGAATTCGAATCTTGTGGACGGAAAAAAATATCTGCTAAGAGAATTAGTTTCACATACTTGTATATATTCTCAACTTGAACATGGTTACCTCCGAAGCAAACATATAGAGAAAAATTATCTCCTTCGTTTCATTTGCATATAAAATATTCTGAATAAGTGGGGAAGGTAATCCGAAGTGAGGAATAATGTTGCTTTGAACTATTATATTTTAAAACTATCTTCCACCTGAAGAAAAAACTAAAGTAATAATTAGCTAATACCTCATACCATGCACATATTGTTAAATGTTATTGAAAAATTGCAACAAATAGTTATATTGGAAATTCCAATTATGATCAAATTAAAACCGAAAAATAAAATACAAGTAGTATATATAAATATGAGACATAGGGGAAATATGTTTTTAATTTAATTTATATACTGCCTTACAAAACAGCTAAATTCGAAGGTAAGAAAGTGAACTCTTTTTTTAATAAAGTTAAATAGTTGGTGACTCACTTCTATGTGTCTTTATGACCTTGCTCAGTGGGCTTTAGTTGCATGTGAACTATAATGATCTGAGTATAAAACCATCACATTAAACTTATTTTCTTGTTGGACTGAGCCCAATAAATATAATATCATTACTATTTTCGGTCTTTCTATACTAATCTTTTTGGCATTTTCATGGGAATTTATTAGGTTTGTTAGTATGACTAGTTTCATTAAATTTGTTCACAATTAGAGGTATCTTTACAAAACCACCCTTCATTATAATAAGTCGCTCATTTCCTTTTTCCACTATATATTGGTAAAAAAATAAATTAAAGTAGAAAATTGGAAAAAATATCTTTATATAAAGGACCAAAATTAAGTTCCCTCAAAAGAAATTAAACTTAATCTAATATACTTTTCAGGCCATTGGTTTAAGTATATCATTTCCTTCTATTTATATGCAATTTGGATACAACACAACTTAAGGATAAAAATGACATCTCGTTTTAGAATAGAAGAATAAAAATATTATAATATTTTATTTTTACTTTTGTTATCAAAGTATTTTCCTCTTAAGTACTATAGAAAATCCTTACTAGGATGGTGAATATGTGAGTAAATGTCAAAAGTGGATTTTCTTTTTTTGTATTATCAAGGGTATCCCTTCACCCTTTTGAGTAAGGAACTAATCCTTTTTGGGGTGTATGACTGTCCCTCCCAATAAACATCGCTTTTAGGATTTGAACCTTTGATCTTTTGGTCATCATAGGATCTAGTAAGGCTTTATATTACCAGACCAAAAGTTTGTTGGTAAATATAGAGAATGGATTTGAGATGTGTTGAGTGAGTCAGGGTAACTTCAGAAAAAATATTTTGATCCAAATACCTACAATACTGCCTCTTTGTTTATCATTAGGCCCAAATAGAGACCCGGGAAAAGGAACTTGGTCATGGGCTAAACGAATAGTCTAACCAAACAGAGCCTAACCTATCAAGTAGGTTAGTTTTAGTGAAAACTCCAATATTTCCTCCTTTAAGTACCTGATAGTTGTTGATTATGCATTCTAATAATTGAGAAAAAGATTTATGATCCGAAGTGTCTGAGTTTTGTATGTTGTTATTATATTATTCATTATTAATTTTTCAAAAATTAATATAAATGAATGGTGAATAATATATTGATAGTATATAAATTTTTATATTACCAATGTATAAATATTACATTATTCTAAGTTAGAGTTTGATATATATATTGACAGTATATAGATTTATATACAATCAATATATCATCTATCACTCAATTGTATTATTTTTTTTGATGTGGTATCAGTAGATGAGTCGAGCAACTGATTGAGCAAGAGATCTTTCTAAGGTCATCTGAACTGAGCTTGGACCCATCAGTGGAGGTACCTAAAAATGTATTCTGACGCTCAAGTAAGTATATGATTGAGGTAAGAGTTTAGAGAGAATAGAATGCGATACTGAGAGTTCAAGATAGAGAATAAAGATATTTCTTTATGGGGTGAACCTCTTATTTATAGTGGAAGGATGCATGAAATATTCTCTAGTAGATGTTGTTGGCATGGCCGACCGATTAGGCTTGTCGGCTTGCCCTAGACAAACATGGGACTTATTTTACCATGTTAGTGTGACATGTAGTTGGCAGAGATGTGGTCCCGACACTAGCCCTGAAGGCTATGTCTACTCAACGTACTTTTTTCCCTTGTCCAATTGATTGATACACATCATAAGGTCTTCTGAGATGTCCGACTTCTGATCTTCAATGAGAAGTTTAGCCCGACTAAGATAAGTATTATTTGACCGGAATGAAACAACTTTAAATTTTCTAAATATAATAACTTTAGAATAGATTATTGGGGACCCTTACATGAACGATCATTAGTAATATAGCAACGCTTGGAACAAGTATATGTTAGTGGAATAACATTGTGATGCTCAATAGATGCAATATCATTTAAACAATATATAGAGTATTCTTTTTCTAATAATGCTCAATGTTTGATGACATCTAACATTTCTTTACTTGAGGAGCACATAAAGAATCGAAACTAATTACTAAACAGGAGTAGCTACACAATAGTAAAGTACTGAATTGATACGTAACACACACTAGAACACTGCATATCCCACATCGTTACTTTCTGAAATATGAAAGAGCCAATCCTTATTATCAACATTAGTCTAGTAGTATAAAGTTCTATTAAATTCACAGAAAACGAAAATTAAAGATTAATTCCTAAGAACAATACTTATTAAGGGAGATAACTACACATACTGAAAACGATTAGTTCCTTAGTAAGAAAATACCTTATGTAAAATCCTTTAAGAGACAAAATTGTGTATCACTTTAGTTTATACATCGTCTATCCTTTAAGTATCTTTTTAAAAATAATATGTATTTCCATTTATCATTCTTATGTTCACCACAATATTAAATACTTTAATTATCCTATTTTTCCATTATTCTAGAGATAGAAAAATTGTAATAAAGTGAAGAGATAAATTAAGAAATATATATCAGGAAGAACAATAAGAATTTTGTTACAAAAAGTATTAGAAGAGAAGAAAAGCAAGGAAAAAGAAGAAGCCAAGTCCATCACTGAAGCAATCATAAAAGAAAAAAGAATTCATAGTTAGGCTATTTCTATTTCTTATTCTTTTAGAGTTATTGGGCTGTGTTTTTATTTTAGGCTCAATCCTAAGTAGGAAAGTTGGTTAGGCTTGGTTAGTTATTCTTGTTAGAATAACTTCTCCGTCTTTCTATAATTAGCATCTTCCTTTCTTTTCTTTGAGATATTGAATATCAAAGCATAATTCAAGAGGAGGTTTTACTGTTCTTCTTCTAAATCATTCCAGTAAGCAAAATTCTGTCAAGATGGAGTGTTACGGCTTTTAACATGGTATCAGAGCTTGCACTCTGAATACCCTCTGTTTCATTTCTTTCCGTTGTGCCTTAATCTCTTTCTTCTCCATCATTTGCAAAGCTAGCTTCTTCGAATTGATATCTGAACCTCCTCCCCTTTTTCTCTACAATGGAGAATCGAATTGTTCAAGTCATTAATCCCCTTCAAGATCCAATATCCCCTTTCTTCATACCCCCGAATGAGAACCCTTGAACTTCTCTTGTGTCTGCCCTTCTTAACGGCAAAAATTACCATACCCGATCTCGTGCTATGTCGATGTCGATGAAGTACAAAAATGAACTCCAATTCCTTGATGGATCTCTCCCAAAGCCTTCAACATATGATCCATCCTTTCCTGCATGGGACAGATGGAACACTCTTGTTGTTTCTTGGTTAACCCACTCCATTGAGAGCTCAATTATTCAAAGCGTGTTGTGGATGGACACAACATTAGAAATATGGGACGACATGCGTGAGAGATACTATCAAGGAGACATATTCAGAATATCACAGGTGTTCAGAGAAATGTATACATTCAAGCAAGGTAATATGAGCATAGACGCCTATTACAACCACATTAAGGGATTCTGGCAAGAAATTGACAACTTCAGACCAATTTCCTCATGTTCTTGCATAAACAAGTGCACCTATGATCTTATTCCTATTATTAGGTCCTATAGGAATCATGATTATGTGATATGTTTCCTTAATGGACTGAATGACCAATATGAAGGAGTAAAATCACAGATAATGCTTATGGATCATTTACCCACCATCAATAAGGCCTTTTCACTATTGATACAACAAGAAAGGCTCCTAGATGCTCATTATGGTGAATCTAAGGTCCTGATGAGCAGTATAGATAACCAAACTACCAATTCTGGTATTGAAGATGGAGGACATTTTTGAAGTGGTAGAGGTAGGGGCAGGGGCAGAGGTTTTCAAAATCAAGTAGGAAGGGTATAGATTAGAACCTCAAATGGAAGAGGATTCAAGACATGTTCATATTGCCATAAATCAGGTCATACCATTGACCAATGCTTCAAGAAGCATAGTTTCCCCCTGGACACTTCAAGAATTTCAGTGTCAATAATATTGCCAGCATTGAGGAACAACCTTGTGAAGAAAGGGAGCAGAATGCTAACCAAGTTCCCAATAAACCAGCACCTGGAGTCAATATAACTCCTCAACAGCATCAAACCATCTTGTCCATTCTCCAACAACAACCCAATTCCAGAATTGGTCATAATACGAATCAGATTACCACTCATCTGGTTGATTCCAGCAGTAAAGGTAACACATACATGTTGAATTATTTTACAAAATCTAATGACTGATTACTCGACACAAGTGCTACTGACCATGTGTGTCATACCCTTTCTGATTTTCAAACCTACAAGCAAATTGCCCCTATTCTTGTCACATTGCCTAATAGCAATCAAGTATCCACTGCAATATCAGGGAGTATTATGTTTTCTAACTCTCTACACTTATCAAATGTTTTGTATATCCCTTCTTTTCATTACAACTTAATTTCTATTTCAAAACTGGTTAATAGTATATCTTGCCAACTCATTTTCTACAAAAACTCTTGTCAAATTCAGGATCTCCAATCTTTGAAGATGATTGGTGTTGCTGAAATAAGAAGTGGTCTTTATGCCATGAAGGACCCTGTGAAGATTTTCCCTACACCTAGCATAGATAGGAATCAATTCAAAAACAATGTCAACTTCTTTAGTTCTTGTAATTCTGTTTTGTGGCACAATAGATTAGGCCATCCTTCACATGGTAAAATGATGCTTGTGTAGAACCTTTTTCCCATTATTAAGTACAATAAGACCTTTGATCCTTGTGATGTGTGCCATTTGGCTAAACAAAGAAAATTGCCTTATAACAATAGCACTACCATATCTGCTAAGAATTTTGATTTGGTACATATGGACATATGAGGTCCTTACTCTATTCCAAGCACACTTGGACACGGGTATTTCCTTACCATCATAGATGATAGATCTAGATTTACATGGCTTTATTTTATGAAACATAAATCTGAGGTGCCTCAATTAGTTAATAATTTTGTTTCTCTTATTCATACCCAATTTGGATTAAGAATTAAGTGCATACGAAGTGACAATGGGAAAAAATTCTCCCTGTCCAGTTTCTATAGTGAGCAAGGAATTCAACATCAGACTAGATGTGTTGAAACATCCCAACAAAATGGGATTGTAGAAAGAAAACATCAACACATTCTTGGTGTAGCTAGATCCCTTGTTTTTCAATCTAACATTCCTCATCGTCTCCGGAATTTTGCCATGGCTCATGCAGTGCACATTATTAATTTGCAGCCTAGTATTGTGTTGTCAAATAAGAATCCTTATGAAATTTTGAATATCAAGTCACCTGATATACACAATCTTAGATGCTTTGGCTGCCTATGTTATGCTAGCACCCTAACCTCAAATAGAAAGAAACTTGATCAGAGATCTAGGAAGTGTATTCTCTTAGGTTTGAGGCATGGTACCAAAGGATATGTTCTGATGGACATCAACAATCATGAGATTTTCTTGTCTAGAAATACCATATTTTATGAGCACATTTTCCCTTCTAAGCCTACTCAAAATAATCACCCTGGAATGAGAAATGAATTAAGCCATAATGTCAATCCCACTTGTGATGTAGAGGACCCTGTTTCTACCTAAGATGTCATCTCTTAACCTCACAATGTTACTCCTTCTGTCATCCTACCTACAGCTAATACTACTAACACTCAAGGTGCTCCTAATAATGATATTGATGTATCTTTTGCCTATAACCCTGCTCCTAATCACAGTGATCATATTGTGCCTAAAAACATCACTACTGACCACATTGACCCCTCTATGCCAAGACAATCTCTTAGGGCTAAACATAGACCTCAGTATCTTAAGGATTAATATTGCACTTTGTTTACTAATTTTGTTGCTCATGAATCTTCAAAGGTAAGATACCCTATTTCTTCAAGTATTTCTTATCATAGATTGTCCCCTGCTCATGAACAATTTTCTCTTAATATTTCTTCACACATTGAGTCTTACCACTACAATGAAGCTATTAAACATCAGTGCTGGAGAGATACCATTCAAAAGGAACTCAATGCATTAAATCAAAATCACACTTGGAGCATAACTACTCTTCCAGATACCAAGAAAGCTATAGGATGCAGATGGATTTTCAAAATAAAATACAAAGCTGATGGATCTATTGAAAGACACAAGGCAAGGTTGGTTGCAAAGGGCTTCACTCAAACAGAGGGAATTGATTACATGGAAACTTTCACTCTAGTAATTAAAATGACCACCATAAGGGTCATTCTGTCCATAGCTTCTGTTAACAACTGGTACATTCACCAATCAGATGTAAATACAACCTTTCTCCATGGAGATCTGAAGGAAGCTGTATATATGAAAGTCCCCCCTGGTTTGCATGTTCCTCACCCTGATCTTGTATGCAAGCTAGAAAAATTCCTTTATGGTCTCAAACAAGCAAGTAGGCAATGACATGCCAAACTCACTGATGTTCTTCTCCAATCAGGTTATGCTAAATCCATTTCTGATTACTCTTTATTCATTAAGTCCAATCATTCGAATTTTACAGCCATTTTAGTTTATATTGATGACCTGATTTTGACTGGAAATAGCATCACAAAAATTAACCATATGAAGAATTTGTTGCATACTGAGTTTAGCATCAAGGATCTTGACGATCTCAAATATTTCTTAGGGATGGAAATATCTAGAACTACCAAAGGTATTCTGCTGTATCAGAGAAAATACACCCTGGATCTCCTTGAGGAGACAGAAATGCTTGCCTGCAAGCTCTATTCCACTCCAATGGAGTATGCAGGAAGACTTGTTCATTCCAAATCAGGAACCACCTTGTCTGATCCAAGCCTTTACAAAAGGCTAATGGGCAAATTACTCTATCTGATTCATACTCGACCTGACCTCAATTTTGCCATTGGTCATCTTAGCCAATTTGTGTCATGTCCTACTAATAATCACCTAGATGGAGCCAAGAGAATCTTAAGATATCTCAAGAGAACCATCAATATGGGAGTTTTCTTTTCTTCTGCATGTACAAATTTTAACATCAAAGGTTACACTGACTCGGATTGGGGAGGCTACCCTGACACTAGAAGACCTGTCTCAGGCTATTGTTTTTACATTGGCAATGTCCTGATTTCGTGGAAAATCAAGAAGCAACAAGTTGTTTCTAGATCCTCTGTCGAAGCAGAATACAGAGCTATGGTACTTGCCACTTGTGAGGCTCAATGACTAATTTATCTTCTCAATGACTTGCACATACATCACCCTCAACCTGTGATGCTATACTGTGATAACCAATCTGCTCTTCACATAGCTGCCACCTGGTCTTCCATGAACGAACGAAGCACATAGAAATTGACTGCCATTGTGTTCGAGAGAAAGTTCAATCTGGCTTATTGCAACTTCTTTCTATACACACTTCTTCACAGTTGGCAGATTTATTCACTAAAGCTCTACCTCCTTCTCTGTTCAAGACTAACATTTTCAAGCTGGGTATGTTAAATATTCACCTACTAGCTTGTGGGGGGCTATTAGAAGAGAAGAAAAGCAAGGAAGAAGAAGAAGCCAAGTCCATCACTGAAGCAATCATAAAAGAAGAAAGAATTCCTAGTTAGGCTATTTCTATTTCTTATTCTTTTAGAGTTATTGGGCTGTGTTTTTATTTTAGGCCCAGTCCTAAGTAGGAAAGTTGGTTAGGCTTGGTTAGTTATTCTTGTTAGAATAACTTCTCTTTATTTCTGTAATTAGCATCTTCCTTTCTTTTCTTTGAGATATTGAATATCAAAGCATAATTCAAGAGGAGGTTTTACTGTTCTTCTTCTAAATCACTCTAGTAAGCGAAATTCTGTCAAGATGGAGTGCTACAACTTTTAACAAAAAGAAATGATTTTATTGTGTCAAAATATTACGACAAAAAATGGATAGTTTTACTTTGATTACCTCCGGAACAATAGAAAAATTAGGAAAATAATATATTCTTTTACTAAATCATAATATTAATTCTCATATCTACAAAAAAAATTAACATATATCATAAGGTAATATTTATCTATGAATGAGTAATTTATAAGGGATATATATCACTTTCTTATAAGGGATATATATATCTAAATATTATAATAGTTAGAGAGTCGTTGACAGCAGCAGGGAGGTAGTAATTATACTATTGCATGAACATCAATGGATGATGGTTCTTTAAAATCGCCTTTAAATACCTTGTGGAGTTTGTCTCCAAAGTTTGTTTCTTACTTATCACTCAACCAGCCAATGACTAGTGAAAAATTTAATGTTGATCGGTGAGACTTAAATACAATTACAAAATCAATTAAAAATATATATACTTAATCTCTTTCTGAAATATTGTTATTTAGACATTTTTATTTTGTTTCAAATATTTTGATGTTTTATAAACTTAATATTTAATTATGAATTTTGTGTATTATTAATTATTTTTCATTTCTTTCTTATCCCTCTTAATTATGAGAAATAATAGGTAGGGATTTGTTGGACCTATATATAATCGGAGAGCATCCAACCATTGATGAGTATCATTGTTATTGGGTTATGGGAGAATGCACGCACACTTATAAGTGAAACACAACATTTGAATCAGAACGAAAATATTAAGATAATGATTTCACAAATCTTTTTTACTTTTGTGAGACTTCATACTTGAATATATCCAACTATCTTTTCATCAAGTGTGAGTACTACACATGTACCAGCTTACTTCCTGCACTCCATCATGTTCCGGTGGAACCATTAACTTTGATACCACCTATTGGGACTAGAGACCGAAGAGCTTCCAACCACTAGGAGTCCCCTTGTTATCAGGACATGGGAGAGTGAATGTCCACTTATAAGCAAGACATCATGTCCCGAACCAAAACCTCAAGACAATAGTTCTATGAGTCTTTTTCACTTATAAACTCTTCTACTCATCCTCTCATATCAAATGTGAGACTTAACACTTGAACATATGTAACAATCTCGATACATAGTATTTCTCCATCGATTCGTCTAGTTTATGCTTGAGCAATGCCTTTGACATACCTTTATGAGTCATAACATCTTTCACTCTCATTTGCTAGAATAAAAAAGTTACCAGTTTCATTGAACTTGTTCACCATGAGTTTGACGCCTTAATTAAGAGTGATATATCAATTGTTAGTGCAGCAGAAGTGTGCATCGTGCATCATTGGCCACAAACAATTAAATAAAGGGCAAACAATATAAGAAAAGAAAGACAATATACTTTCTTAACAAGATTCAACCAATGTGCCTTCGTCTTATAGAGTGTTGAACAACTATCAATATATATTAGAGATTAAGATTACAAGCTCTAGTATACCCAAATAGGATTTACAAAATACATATACAGGTCCATATCCTACTAACATCTCCATTCAATATCATGGGCCGAGAGATCATTATATTTTTCTAATTGGTACACTATATGACAAAGAACTTCATCCCAACATATAGTTTTGGTCTCTTTCATTCACTCTAATCATGGACAATTTGAGTTATTTTATAATAATATATCTCAAGAAAATCCGAATGAGATAAAATGATGATATTTTAGTAAAAGATATATACTAAATCAATTATATCATTTAATCTTTGTACATGACCTTAAACATTAAACTTTAAAGAATGGGTAATACAAAAGTGATCTATTAGGTATGGAAGCAAGTTAGGTCACATATTATGGCTTAGTATATAACATGTTAGATTAAGTTTTTTTCTTCATAAATAGGTCTGGTTAAAATTTCTTAAAGATTATATTTAGCTTAACATGTTAAACTTTATGCCATTTAAAAATGTTTAAAGATTATTAACCAATCTAGTTCATTATATATTATTAATATTTATATTATTTAATATAACTAAAATTATTATATGTAAAATTTGAATATAAAAATATATTAAAAAATGTAATTTAATTGTTGAGGTTAGATAAACCTATTTAAAAGCAAGTTTGTTAGTATATTTTTATGGTATAATAAATAGTATCTATCTATATACTACTTATAAAGAAAAAACCCAAAATAATCACCCATCATGGTGTAATTTGTGGTTCTTCCTATTTTGCCCTCACTATTTTCTAATATTTACAAAAAAATCATATATAACCCAATGTTTATCTCCACATAATATATGTTCATATTATTTGTATAATTATTCTTTATTTTTATATTACGACTATCAGTTTTAAATGTAGAATATGAATGTTCAATTTAAAAAATTGAACATTACACTAATCGAATAAATTCAACTATAAATTACAAATATTAACACAAAATATTATATTTGGCATTTATGACATACAAACTATATATTATAAATGATAGGAAAGCGGGTTGACAGACACGATAGTGGCTGTCAACACGCTAGTTCCAATAAATGTCATTCACAGAAAAATAATTTATGATTAGTATATTTAAAAACAAATGTGTTAACGTATTTAAAACAAATTGCTATAAGTCTTTTAAATAAGCTTAAAGATGCCATGCTTTTAAAAGCACAGTCTTATGCTTTAAAATTTTTAAACATATCGTTAAACTCAAGTTAGTATATAGTTATACTTGTTTCCACCGACTACTTTAGCTGCTTTTACCATTGGGGGGACATGCTTTTGGCTGGTAACGAATTTTTGGCTCGAGTTTTGTTATATAACTCCTTGTAATTTCACAAATACTAATTTATTTTTCGAAGTCAATCTTAAACTCAAAAAACAGACACTTATTATGGTCCTAAAATTATTCTATTTCTTAGATTAAGTGATTAACTGTATGAAATTAAAGGGTTTGTATGTCTTTATTAACGGTTAGATACTACGCATCTTATGACTTATTTTATGTTCATGAAATTTAACCACACCAGTCCTATCGTTATATAATGGATGTCACTTTAATGCCATAAATAAGGATCCGTACATAATCCCCCTCCCCCACGCTCACTCACATGTTTTTTGGGAATATATTATTTCAAGTTTTAGATAATGAAATTTTTTTTCGAATGTGTCTAATTCTCCTAACAAATATCGTTCAATGAATTAAACTCTTAAATTTTTTATTTTTCTGAAGATATAACTTAACCTTATATAAATAGACAAATACATTTTTAATACTTACACATTTTGTTAAAATAAAACATTAAAATGGTAAGAATTAAGCATCAACCAAGAAAACTAAAAAATGAAAGGAATAATATCTTCTGTATATTATGAATCCAAGTACTTTTCTGCCCACAACACAATCCTGGATGCAGATGCCATATGGAGAAAGATATGATTACTATATTTATGATATCGAATGGACCCTCCTCTCCTTCCCCTATGTGATCACATTGGGTAAAATGGGATTAGTCTTTCACCATTATAGTTAATACGTGTAAGGTGGGTTTTTTCGCACTTATAAATTGTCTATTTACATTATCACCAATTAACGATAATTTAATCAACGTTGAACAAATGTGTCAGCTAACTTTAAAGTCTGATTGATTAGTAAAAAAATGCGGATAATCAATTTAAAATGCAAATAACGTTTAACAATGAATGATTGACTCAACTAATACATATTTGCTCTAATGTTCTCCCACCTTCAAGATTTGTCATTGAATCAAGGACTCTGGCATATGTAAAATTGTGAAGTATAAATCAGAAAATTATAAAAAGAAAATATTTAATAACTCTTTTTAAATTCTTCATATTTAAAAGTAAATTGCATTGATACCCATAAGTTTTAGTAAAATTACATAACATACTCATCACTTTCTACACCTACACAAACCCCAAACTCCTGATCTTTATACTTTCATTATACTAATCACTCATGTATGAGAAATAAGTGTAATCTTTTAAACAAAAATGTGATAAATGCAATTAAGTTAAACAAAACATGGTATATTGTGGAGACAAATCCAAATAATATACAAATTAATGTATCTTTATTATTTGGATTTGTCTATACAATATACCATTTTTTAACTAAATTGCATTTGTCACATTTTTTTTTAAAGATTACACTTATTTCTCGTGTATGAGTGATCATTGTAATGAAAGTATAAAAATAAAAATTAGGGGGTTTGTGCAGATGTAAAAAAGTGAATGGTGATTTGTATAATTTCACTAAAACACTCAAATAGTGTCAATATAATTTACTCTATATTTAATACTACTTTTAATTTGAGATCTACGTAAAGTCTGGTTTTAAGTTAAATTTTATAGAGGAATGAAGAAAAATGTTAAATAGCGATAAAATGCACTGAAATGACTCTAAAACATTCAGTTTTCCTTCCTTTCACTCTAAGTTTCTCAATTTTGTAGCTAGTGATATGTTTTGAACACAAATCCAAATAAAAAGTGTGTTGTCCTCTTCCATATGCACTATCAGTACTAGCTGCTTGATTTCATTAAAGATACTCAAATGGGGCTCTCTGAAGGTGGAACCTTTGCCTTAAATGTCATGGATGTTGTCGTCTATATTTATGCTTGCTGTGACAATCTGTTGCTGGAAAATGACTTCACATGCTTCTGAGGTTTTGATTCCTATAGCCTTTGTGAGTGAGTTACATTTTTACTTTCTATCTTATACGGGAGTAATAGCGTAATATTCATCATATGACGAGCTCTTTAATGCATAAAAAATAATAATAAAATGATTATTAGGAGAAAATTTAAGTTTGGTTTTTGATTTTCTAACAGAAAGTTACATTCTAGCATAGAAAATTAAAAGAGAATAATTTCTCTAATGTCATATATAGTTATATAATTTATATACGTATTTAATTCAGTCTAAAAGAATCATGATATTCTATTGATTTTTGTAAAAGGAGACAAGTCCTCTGGGAAATGATTTATAGCGGAAGAGAAATATAAACTATGATATCCAATCAATTTAAAATCTATATATTATCAGTGTAAATTTTTTTATATTATTAATATACTATTTACCATTGATTTGTATTACTTTTATTTAAGAATCACTGATTATTAACATATAAATAATGAATGACTTGCCCATGGGGTAAAAACCACTTATTGTTACTGAATATTAAGGTGAGAACTGTTAGAAAAAATTATTATGATATGGGGTGGAGTATGATTATCATTGGCAATTTGGGCAAAATTTATGGGGCCCGCCCGCACGTTTTGGACGGACAGGACATGAAAATTGTGTCCATCCATCCTAAAATGTCCACCCAACATGCCCTTTTCGCTCATTGGCATTTCAAATGGGCAGGCAGGGCGGCCCATGGGCATCAATAAACATTAAAATAAGAAATTTGACGAGTCAAGTATGACAAGAGTCATTCATGTTCTCACCACTTGAGTACTTGTAACAATTTTCCAAAATATAATATATTACCAATTAAATGTATGTCCGGTTTATGCAAAACATGATGTTATGTTTTATGTTTTTAATCCTAGTGTCACACTATGTATTCATGTAATCTCAAGTACTATGTCATTTTTAGTTTATTTTTTTAATTTACGGCGACCCGCAAGCCCGCCCTACCCATGATGAGGGCGGGCAAGGCATGACGTTTCATGCCCTATTTAAAAACGGGCATGCCCATGCTTGCCCTAATTTTGGTGGGCATTGTGTGGACATGGGCAGGGTGAGCAGGGTCACCCTAATTGTCAATGCTAAGAATGATTTAGAGGGTACACGGGTGTCCACACAATGTTGTGAAAACCGGACCATACTGGACGGTTCGACCGCTTCCTGGACTTGAAACGGTTTTGGTTTACCGTCTTAATCGAGTGAAGGTTGAACCGCTTTAAATCGGAGAAATTCTGATCTGACCGTGTTAAATCCAATAAACCGGATTAATCCGGGAAGTAAACCAGACAGTTCACTTAAAAATTAAAAAATGGAACATGACTCTAATCTATTGTTTCACTCCGGTCCAAAAAAGATAAAGAAACGTTACTTCAGTGTAGTTATACATAATTATTAATTATATAAAATTTTATATTTATATATAATTATATATTTATAGATAAAAAATATTAATTATGTGTAAAATCGTCCGATCAGACCAAACGGTTTAACCGGTTAAACCAATTAAACCTAATATGAGACATCATCCCGTTTGACGTCCGACTCGGGTTTTATAATATTGGTCTCATAAGTTGTGTCACTACATGTGTCATCAGCTATGATTGGTAAAAAAATAGTTATTTTTTAATTTTTAACTTAAATATATTTTTTTCAACCACTTATATACTAGTGATATATATAGTGACACAACTTGCGAACATATATGCTCCATATTTTAGATGCAATTTTGTATCACTTGAACAAACCTTATTGGGGTTTTGGAGCATATTTTAATATAGTAATTAATATTAAATTGATAACATAAACTTAAATTAATTTTTAGCTTTTTATTATTTTAAAAGCAAGTTAGACTATGTTATATTGATTTTAGTTTCATCAATGGTTCATGTAATACATAATTGTTTTCCCTTAAATAAAGATCGGAGTTCCAATGTTGCATATATATGCAGAAAATCGTTTCTTGGAGATCTAGCCTTACTAGGTTATGAATGTTCTCAACTCCAATACATATTGTGCCCAGAAAAAAATGATTTTAGTGAAAAGTGTATTTGAGTTAGCAAAATGTTATTGATTAATAAGGATGAAAATTTTATTTTCTCATTATTTTTATATTATTACCACACGTATTACTTTACTTAACATTACTCTCATCCTATTTAATTTGCATTCATGTCATGCATGATTTTACTTTTGGTGGTTTAATCTCTGTTGGTTATAAAACTCAATAAAATAGTAAGTGGATCGATTTCTTTTGATTAAATTAAATTGTATATAATATATATATATATAAATTTTATAAATATTATAACATTTGACAAATTCTCTTCTTTAATTTATAACTTAAAACCTAACTTGTTTTAAAAAAAGATAATTTGAACTTGTTTTATATCAATCCTTTTATTTTAATCAATCAATTATTGATAATGTACAAAGTTTTTTTTAATACCTAATGATATTTAATAATTTTTTAGGGAAAGTTATATAATGGGATGGATAGTAATTTTAATGCAAGCTAGAAGTTTGGTTGTAGTTAGAGAAACCTCAAGGTAGGTGATGGAATAGAATTTGCTCATTTTCTTATAAAGTCAAAGAATAGCGAAATAACATATTCCAAATTTCCACTCTTGTTCTTGCCATACAATCAAAAAATATTTAGCATACAAACTCACTGCATCAAGGTTCCACGTGAACGTTATGTTATGCACAATTCTTAGTTAGTCCTTCAAATGTACATACAGTGAATAAACTGAAGGGGCTTAAATTTAAACCACATCATAGTGGTTTTGAATCCCAAATCTTTTCAGAATTCATTTATAACTTTGCCTATATGCATAGTAGTTTTAAATCCCCATTTTTGCAGAATACATTCGTAATCTTAGTTACGTGCATGTAAGCAAGGTTAGAAATGAGTTTTTTGATTAATATAAAAAACATATATGCAACGTTACCTACGTACACCTAAGCAATGTAATGAACGTGTTAAAAAACATACACCTAACATTACCTATGAATGTAATTTTTTTTTTTGAAAAATAAACATACACGGTTATGAATGATTGAAGCTGAAGATTGAAGATAATGTTTTGGGATTGAAAAACAAATTATCCTTGTAACTAATTAGATGGTTCTTTCAATGAAAAATTGGACATGTTTAAAAATTAAAGAGGAGTTTTGTTTGATAGTAGATAAATATTATGTAGCTAATTATAAGACGCTTGTATCAAATTCACACAAATTAAAAAATTAGGTTAAAATAATTATCATATCAAATTCATCTAAAATCATTTGAAAATTCCAAAACTATCTTTCCATTAATTTATGGGGAAAGGAAAATATTTGTTCGAATATGATGGGAGTAATAAATGTATACTGTAATTATTCAAATATATTTGATATGAATTATTCACACGTATTTGGATATTATAAAGTGATTTATATTTAGAGATTAAAATTATTGTAAAATATGACTTATAAATAGATATAGGTGGACCAACTAATTATGGATATAAACTAGTATTCTTAAAATCATATTAATGTAGTAATATAATGGTTCGATCATTCATTTATTAATTAAAATGTATGCTGTTAAAATTAGATAAACATACATTTAAAAAATTAATAAAAAATATAATATATATTTTTATTTATAACATTTAACAAAATAAAATATGTAATTTGGTAATAACATGTTTTAGAAGTGTTAACAAAGATTATGCATTTGATCCACTACAATAACATTTTCGTATAAAAAAAATATTTTTATATTTTTAAATAGAAATCAATTAGTATATTATTTTATTATGCAAATTAAAAATATATGAACTATATATTTTATATATTGTCAGTGTATCATTCATTATTTATGTTTAATTATTATGGATTCTTCAAAAAAAAAGTAATATAAATAAATGATAAATAATATACTGACATAACATATATATTACACTATTTGTTTAATTAATTTTATTATCATTTTTTCCACTTCCTTCCCACTAATGTCAGGGGCAAAAATGTTGATAAAAATAAATTAAAGTGGGGCCTAGTTAATAATCACGAAAGAGAAATTAAGATGAGTGGACGGCTGTGCACATTTGAGTCTAACTCGGCTTTCATGATTAAAAGTGTTGATGGAGGTTGAAATTTTTTATACAGATCCATGACTCACAATTCATCCATCACACCACCAATTTCACAATAATCACTATATACAACAATTAGACATATAGGACACCCTTCTTTAAACCTCGTCAATGAAATTATATATTCACCACCTTTAGGATCCAAAGACCTCCAACTATATTAAGGAGTCCCATTATTATGTAATATGAGAAGAGAAAAGAATTATAGATAAACCACACATCAAATTTTTGACTAATTATTTCATATATCTTTTCTACTTATAAAATCTATATACCAAACAATATGTTAGGACCCACAATGGGAATCCTTTATCCATTAGTTGGTCCCTTTGTTACAAGGTCAAGAAAAAAGTGAAAAACTACCTATAAATGAGACAACATATATTTAATGAAAAATTTAATGCAATAATTTTATGGGTCTTTTTAATATATAAACTCTTCTACTCATCTCATTCTTCCCATACAAGAATTTCACAGTTGAATATATTTAACTTGAAAACATATATGTACATTACTACAAACCCTAGTACATTATGACGATGTTTATAGTTTTGAGAATTTTAGCTGCATAGGTAAACTTTCATACTGAAATGGCTGAGATGATATGTACTGAAGGAGATAGTACTACATATTCTAGGCTTTAATTTAGCTGATGATTAAAGATTTTGGATAAAAAAAATTCTATTTTAGTCCAGATCGCTAGAATAAACTCATCTCTGGAACATGATGAAGATAAAAAAGTTAAATCACCAAGGAAGAGGGTTAAGTTTAAGATAAACACAAAGTTATGAACTTGAAATTAAGGTGGCATAAATCCAAGCTCCAAACTCAGAAGCAAAATAGAATCAAGATAAAGATAGATAAACATATAATTGTGGTTAATTGTGTTTAACTTTTCCATTCCATAAAATTAAAAAAAAGAGTTTGATTACAATGTAAAAGCATAGAGCTCATTATTAGAAGCATTATTATTATATTATCATTATCATTT
This sequence comes from Lupinus angustifolius, assembly GCF_001865875.1. NCBI lineage: Eukaryota > Viridiplantae > Streptophyta > Magnoliopsida > Fabales > Fabaceae > Lupinus > Lupinus angustifolius. The sequence continues at coordinate 32,983 of NW_017719779.1, forward strand.
ACATGCTGGCAATACATACACACACTTTCTTCTAATACCAGTAAGCATTAGCTAAATATGGAAAACCTGATGATATCTATGAGAATCTTGGAATAAACCAAAATCCCAAAAGACAAAGGAAGCATGCAAAAAACAACACATCCATTACTTAAATCAAAAGCAGACCAATATTCACTCGAACCAACTAACCCCATTGATATGGCATTCATGTTCACAATTCTTTATCATATATATGATTTCTTAAAAATAATGTAATATATTCTCTCATAAACATTATTATATAATTTCATACTAAAAATTTCATATACATCTATAAGCTCACTAGAAAAGGCTTATGGAGCAAAAAATGCTCTTCAAAATGTAATATAAAGAAATAAAATTGAAAAATAAAAAATGAAAAGAGATAGAGAAAGAAAACTAGGATTGAGGACACAAATGGAGGTGAATATATAAGTCTCTGCGGGTAGCATAATTACTCATCTGTTATGTAGAGGATTAGGACCTGTGTATACTTTCCTCTCTTCTGCACCAAAAACTTGGTCGCCACCATATTTATCTGCTTTGTTCCCTTGAAATTCAACATGGTATTCAGAAAATTTGAGCTTAGAAGAAGATGAACCTCCTTTAAATCTGTTTTTCTCAGCTGTGGTAAATGGTGTAGTGCTCAATAGTAGCACTAGAAGCAGCAAGGATATAATCAGAAAACTCAATTTTTGGTTCTTGCTCTTTTGGAAAATCATTGCATGGGATGCAATACCACAAGCTTTTTCTTTATCTTTTTCTTCTTGGAGAGATGAAGCTAAGCCTTTTTGGTTTTGGTTATGTTATCAAGAAAATAAGCTTTTTGGGGTTCTTTTATCTCTTACCTTTAGGATTTTGAGGAGGAGGAAAGTCAATGCATAGAACTTGGTGCCTATTTCCTAAATATATAGAAATGTTTGGTACTGATTTCAGAGCCAAGTTTTGTTGTTTTTTATAAGGAAAAAACTCAAGTCTAGCACAAGAATGGTGAGAGAAAACTATCAGCAAGAGAGAGATGATTTTGTGTAAAGTGAGAGTGAGAGAGGGAAGGGATAAGAGAAGAAAGACAATGAGAGAAATAATTGAGTTTCTTATGCTGAAAGCTTTGCAGGAAGGTCCCTTTCTCAATCTTAATTGCTCTATGGTCATTTTAGGTGAATTGCCTTGTTGGTTGATTGTTTTATTGTGTGCTCATGAGCACAATGGTTCATCTGCAATACTATCAGGTAATAAAATTACTTTCAACCTTAAAATAAAAAAATAGTTATACTTATAACTTTTTTGAGTGTTACATGTCAAAATCTTCTGGACCTAGAAAGGATCTCAATCCGCTCATGAAGTGCAGGATATCTCGGTGTAGATTTAGAGAGTGATCACTAGAACATTTATAGAAAAGTTAAAAGTATTATTAATCTTAATCCCAAGTCTCAATATAAGTCGTTAAAGACTTATTTTAATTTGATCTCTTGAATTTTATGTGTACACTAATTTAGTCTTTGGAAATTCTAGTCCCAAAAATATTAAAGGTTAATTAAATTAATTGCTTTTAGTATTTTTTTATGACAATAATATGAATTATATTAACTCACATCTATGATCATTAAATATTAATTTAAATTTTTACATTTTCGATTTATAAGAATTGAAATGAATATTCACTTTTAAAAAAGAGAGGAATATATGTATCACATGATATTACAAATTTGGCCGAGTCCTCATTTTTTCAGACTTTTTGATAAATGATGGCTCTTCATTTTTTATTGCGTCCTCACCAAGCTAATAATGGTATGGTGTCCCTTTATCACAGTTTGTGACACTCCAATGTCACCGAGTTGTGTTTTGTCAAATATAATTAAATAACTTAAATATCGAGTCCTTTTTTCAATCAGAAAACTTTGATTTGTGAGACATGTATAACATAAATTATGATACATAAGATAAGATGTTATTTTGCGTACAACAAGAGTTTAAGAATCTCAAGATTTAAAGTATTGAAATTACACGTAAGTTTATAATGAGCATGGTTTAAGAAATCATTAAATGATATAAGAATATGACTAATTAAGATAATCTTATTTAATTCACATTGAAAACTAAATTAAAAAGAAAGTAAAAAATAAGAGGTGGAAAAGAGATAGTAAATTAGAATATATAATTGAAAAATAAATATAAAGGTGTATTAGATTTCTAAAATATCAAAAAAATTATAAGAATGGTTTTTCAAGTGCCTTAGAATATAGGAAATATAAGAATGTTTTGTCAAGAAAGTATTGTATAATTCTTTAAAACATCAATGATTTCATAGAAAAATGATGTAGAATGTCTATAATATAACAACACAAGCGATGCAGATTAACTATATACAAATTAAAACACTTTTCAACCAAGAGCTTTAGATTATCTATATGCAAGAACGCTTTCTCTATATTGGTTGATTACAAATACCTCACATTATTTTACGACACTATTTTTAAAGTAAACTTGTTTTTTTAGGTCTTCACTTTTATGTAAAAGAAGAGACCTCTTTTATTTAATAGAAAATTTCAATTTGGAATATTAAAACCATTGCATAAAGACAACCTTTAAAATTAACAAAATAGGTCACTCATTACAACATAAACCACGTTTGTTAGACCATCCTTAGGATGCAAGCCAATTTTGGTCCTTAAATGGTTCTCACAACTTATTTTATATTGTTCACATTTTTCATTAAATTAAACAACATTTCTACTCTTTATTATAATTGTGCAACTTATCTTTTGTCCTTAAATGAGTTCCACATGTTTTTTATATTTAATAACGCTTATTCAAACAAGTATCGTTAAATGTCTACTTTTAATCACGTTTATTTAAACAAGTGCTACTAAATGTCTACATATAACAACGTTTTTCAAACAAGTGTTGTTAAATGTCTACTTTTAACATCACTTTTTCAAACAAACGCTGTTAAATGTCTATTTTCTATTTTTAACAGCGCTTGTTCAAACGAGTGCTATTAAATGTCATCATCTCTGAATCCGAAGAAAATAAAATTGTTACACTTTCTTTTCCTTTTTATTGTTGGTTAATATGTTTTTCTTTTCTTTCATTTTTTGATTATTTTAAGGGCTTTGTGGAAATTAAAACCATATTCTAACTAGAGAATGATTGTCTATTTATGGACGAGAATATATCACTTCCAGCGATACCAAAATTTAAAGACAATCCTTATTTTATTAAGGACCACTGAAGATACTCTTATTGTTCCAATAAAAAACAAATATTTGTTACCACAATCATTAAAAATGGTTTGTCTACAAAAAAATCTAGTATCTAGTGCTCCATCTTATGAGATGTAAACCTAGAAAACACAACACACATCATTCGCAACAAATTACTACAACAATAATCCCCCAATATGAAAAGAGAATAATGGAAGATCTAAACAAACCAGTTATACATATCTATGACATAGTTAGCACATTCTTCGTTTAGTTTAGTAGGCATAACCTCAATGTATTTCAAGCATTTGATATCACATAATGTCGTTGGTAGCCTATTGTTTTGGCATTATTCAATGATCTCGCTCATGAAGTATATATCATATAATAACCGCAATATAATGATTTATGTTGTCTTGGTAGGTACACTATAATAAAAATAAAAATGAATTTAATTTTTAAACATTTTAATCGTAAACCATATCATAATCAGTATGGATATCTATCTGGTTTGTCACTTTATGGTCTCTTTGGTTGGCTAGAAATAAGGTTATTTTTTATCATTCTTCTTGTCATCTCCACAAGGTAATTTTTGCTATTCAACTTCATTCTTGGAACCTTCTATCTACTCGATTTTCTCCTTCCCTTACTCGTTCATGGATTGGGTGTGGAGCCCTTCAAGTTGTTTGAATTGGTATATGTAATGTTGTTATGGATAGGAGCACCACTTGTTCTCCTAATTCCTTCTTTATTTTTAATATAATATATTGCTGATAAAAAAAAATAAGTGTTTGAAGTTTGTGCAAAATACCTTCAATTAAATCCACTTGATAATGTTTAAAATAGCTTTGGAATGAATTTGTGTTATGTAAATTTACAAATGCAGAAAAAAGAGAAAGTATAATATATGATATAGTAACTAATATTCTATTGATACAATTCAGCCCAAGAACATAATAAATATAACATTATAACCCAAATCTAATATCTATTTAGTGAATATTTTCTTCATATTGGGATAGTTGCTAGAAATACTATGATTAAATCCAAATAATATATTTATTCTTCAATGCGATTAATTATGTTCAACAACCAATGATAGCTACAAAAAAAATGCCGAGTTAGCAAAATTTGGTCTTAGTGTTTTTGGATACCTGCACCATAAATCCTACTTTGTTTCAAAGTGGTGTTATAATTGGCTTATCTCTAATATTGATTTGTTTGGATTTCACTTTGATTTTTCGATATCTAAACTAAAGATTTCCTCGTCCTTTACATAGGACGTCACTAGTACCTTTGTTTCGTGAGACATTTTTCATTCACTTTAGATTGCTCATGACCTGAAAATTTCAAGTTAATGTATTAGTTATTGATCTATTAATATAGTAACCTTAAGTAATTAATGTATTTTACAAAGTCATTTTAACATACTAAGGTATATTGGCCAAGCACATACTTACACTTTTTTTGAATGTCACGAACATCATCATCACTATGAGATTCCTTCATAATAAAAGTTAAACACAACTAATATTACAATGCACAAAAAATATAAATTTATACTAAAAATAATTAAACAATGTCCATAGTCTAATTTATTTATGCCAAAAAGAATTCACACATATGACTCAACCTCAGTTGACATTGTGTAATATATATATAACTGAACTTGCTATAATTCTATCTTTGATACATACACTATTTCTTTCAAGTAATCAATTCACCAAATATCCTTTTGGCATAAGGAGACTTTGGAAGGCCTTTGGAATCATCATTAGAATGGTATCTGCTACAAAATTCAAGAGTTTCTTTAAGAATGTATCATTCAACATTAGTATCTCCTAGTGTTGACAAATTTCTCACATTACCCTTTTAATATCTTCTTATAACACTCAAATAGATACATTTATGTCAAATAGGAAAACCCACATAGTTATGTCCCTCTAACAAGATCAATGCTTAGAATAACCATTATGACAAAGAAAGAATATAAGAAATACCTCTCAAGCTCACCTAGTTACCACAATGTCTCTTTGTAATGCAAGTAATTTCTAAGTGTTAATCATTTGGCTGCAAATATCTTGAAGAAGAGGCATAGTTTAGTTATGGTGACTCACACTTGGCTACAAATGTCATTGAAGAAGAAGCATAGTTTAGTTATTATGATAAAAAAGAATGTGTGAAATACATCTCAAGCTCACACAGTCACTATAGTTTCTCTTTGTAATGTAAGTAATTTCCTAATGTTAGTCATTTGGCTACATGAGTATATGACAATCATGCGACTTAAAACTATTTAACTTAATGTCTTTTATTGATATGAGGTTTCAAATGTTGGAAGGATATTCCTTTGGAACTTTATCTTTACTTAGAAACTTACAGAAATAATTTTTCTCTTTTCTAGACACCGTAAAAGGTGTCAAGGCTAGAAATATATGTTCTCCCTTATTCTGATACCTGAAATATGAGTAAGGTGTCAATGAGACTTCAAATATTTTTTTTCAATATGCATAATATAAAAAATATGTCTTACTAATAACGACCTCCAATATGACAATTTAAAGAATATTTACCTTTTCTTCCACACACTTGTCACCACTTCTCCTCCAAAAGGTGTACCAAAGTTATTATTCAAATCCTTCATCTTTTGAGATAATAGCTCACCTCATGTACTATGAGAGCTACTTTGAATACTATGTGGATTAATTTAATAAGTGGACAATACAAGACTTAGATTTATTGGTTTTATAGGTAGAATGTGGAAGCTTGCAATTGTTAATCTTTTCATCAACGTGACATATCAAATGCTTTGCATCTTTTGAATTATTGAACATATACTCAAATCTTGATTTTATGGGGAAAGTATCATGTAACCTTTTGCTGGAGTCAAATCTTCTTTCTTATATCACGAAATGTTATATTTAAAATACATCTTTAATGAAACATGCTCATTCCAAAATAAATTGTAATCATTTTGTATATATCCTCTTGTAGTCCATGCTAAGAGAATACAACATTTGTTTAGCCTCATATATTTAAGTAGAGAATACATTATCCTTCAATAACATATCTTTTAAAAGCATAAGTAAGTCTGGAAGGCTTGCCTCCCTTAAATTCATGCCTCTTGATAAATCTGGGAGTTCTTAGCCAACAAACATGTCAAGAAACTTGATGGAAGTTTAATTTGACTTTTACCTTTTTTGGTTGGTGGATTATTGTTAGTTTGTACTAATTATAACAAAATGTAATCAAGCATATATTAATGGATTTGACTAGAGCATTCTGAATATCAAAGGCACCATCTTTAGGGAAGAAGATGAAGAAAGAAAAAAAATCATTGAGAACATGCATGATTCAGTCAAAAGGAGGAAGAACAAGCTTGTTCAATGGATACATATTAATCAATAACATTATCACTCCAATGTAAAGAAAAGTTGATTACGGTGGTACAAATATGATTAAATGACTTCTATAGTTCTATTACATCATATTACAGAGTGACATGGATATGATTAAATAGCCTGAAATTGGTTTAAGATTTAATTACTACCCCAATATTCTACAAATCTATCATACAGCTTATTTTATTTAAAAAGTTAGAGGTAAAAAAAGCAAGATATTAAAAAGTTATAGCCATTAATAGTAGAAATTTAGGAATTGGGTTCTTAAGGAATTAAGATACTGATAACAATTAACCAGGAGAAAAATGAAAAGAAGAAACTGAGGGACATGAACTTGATGTGGGCCACGAACTAAAGATGTAAGGGGTGAATTTCAGAATGAATATGTAGTGGGTACTTTCTTACTGGAAATGATTATGTTCTTTGTCACTTTAATCTTTAGAAGATCAGTACATGAAAGTCATGGAACAGTTGATGATTTTTGCCAAAATATGAAAAAAGTAACCAATTAAACTTCATGATCTGAAGTTTCTAAATTGCACTCACGAGATTACAAATCCACATATATCATGTGATCTTTAGTTTAATTGCAATACCAATACATAATTGGATGAGGATCTTCTGTCCTTATTAGTGTCCTCATCTGTATCTCAAACCAATCAAAATGTCTCACTTTATTAGAAAAATAAAAATAAAAACATAAATTTATTTTTTTATAAATTATCTTGAGAGGGCACATTCATTAACCACGGGTCCAACAAATATGTTATTTCAACTTAATATAAATTATCTTATTTTTCTTTTTCAGCAAATATTAGTATGTTAATATTTGTTTCAGGTAAGACTCAAATCTTCAATCTTCTTCATTCTATTCTTTAAATTATTCTCCCAAACTATTAGACCACTTTATTATTGATTTTGGGCTCCCTTCCTATGTGGAGAAAGATCCAGTTGGAGAAAGCTCATTTGTCTCACTTAATCTAATTGATAAGGGTCAGATGAGGCAAACAGAGAAATCAGTTTATGCAAAAAAAGAGGCAATAGAAAAGTGAGAGAGAAGTTGAAAGAACTCAACCCGTAGGAACTCAGAGCAGCTGCGGGAGATTTGTGACTACGTCTTCGTTCACCGTTGGATCGGGCTGAAATTTGGACAGAAGGTTCACAACTTATAGTACTTCATTCTGAGCGGTTGGGTCGGTGAGATAACGTCTGAGGTGGTAGAAAACGAGCCAACATAGTGGTTGTTTTTCTAGTTTTTTCTGCAACTTTGTGTTCTCATTTTCAAACTTGTTGCTCTATTATATGTTGTATTGTTGAGCATGTTTTGTGCTGTATTTTGAAGACACTATTGTATTCATATTATGATCATAGTGGAGCTTGGCTTGTGCCCATGGTTTTTACTTATCACATTGGAAAGGTTTTCCATGTTAAAGTTTTGGTGTCCCTTGTGTGTTCTTAGTTACTGCATTATTTGTTATTGCTCCTCATAGATTCTAGCAAGTTGGAGAAATTACTATCCGCTGCATATACTCTATTAGAGTTTTCATTGTTGTTGTGTTGAATTTCTCATCAGAGTGGCATTAGAGCTCTTTAGGGTTTGAGGTTATTTGACTTGCTTGAATAATGGAGGCAAATACACATAGAATGATATGTTGGAATGTCACTAACTATTACTTGCGGAAAGGAAAAAATGAAAGATTTATTATTTGTGAAGAATTTTCATATTCATGTGTTTTCTACTAAGAAGCCAGAGTCAAGTCTGTTGAAGATTGGAGTTTTCAACATCAACAAGTTTGTGGTTTCATTCAGCAATATGTAGAAGACAATGTCTACAATCACATTGACAATGAGGAAAATGCAAAATCTTTATGGTAGAAAATTGAATCCTTGTATGCTTCTAAATCCGGGAATAATATATTATACTTGTTAAATTCCTTGATCAATTTGAGGTACAAGGAGGGGATTCTATTTCAGATCACTTGAATAATTTTCAAGGGGTCCTTGATCAATTATCAGGAATGTGTATCAAGTTTGATGATGAAGTTTTGGGACTATGGCTACTGAATACTCTACCAGGTTCTTGGGAAACATTTCGAGTTTCAATTACAAATTCAGCCCCTGATGGTATTGTCTATTTGGAGAGTATAAATGGAAGTATTCTTAATGAGGAGATGAGAAGGAAGACACATGGTACTTCATCTCATTCTGAGGTGTTTGTCACTGAAAACAGGGGGAGAAGTCATAGAAAGGAACCGAAAGGTGATAGAGAAAAGGGAAGAAGTAAGTCCAAGTCCAGATACAAGAATGTGGAGTGTCACTATTGTCACAAAGCAGGTCACATACATACGAATTGTTTTCAATGGAAAAGAGAGAACAAAGACAAGAAGGGCAAGCAGAACTAGAAGAATCATGGTAATGATGATTGTGTTATTACTGCCACTTGTGACGATCTTATTATTCTCCGTGACTGTGATTCAGTTAATCTTGTATCAAATGAGAGTATGTGGATAATTGATAGTGGTGCTACAATGCATGTTATACAAAGGAATGAGTTCTTCACATCTTATACTTCTGGTGATTTTGGAGTGTTGAAGATGGGTAATGATGGTGTGTCAAAGATAGTTGGTATTGGTGATATTTGTTTTCATACCAAAATGGGAGTGCAGTTGTTGCCGAGAGGAGTTAAACATGCTCCAGATGTTCGTTTCAATATGATCTTTGTGTAGATGCTTGATAATGGTGGTTATGATAATCATTTTGGTTCTAGAAAATGGAAACTCACTATAGGTAACTTGGTTATGGCGAGAGGGAGAAAATTTCTAAACTGTATTGGACAAAAGCTTTGGTTGTTAAAGAAAGTGTGAATGCCATGGATATAGAGGCTTCTTTGTGGCACCACAGACTCAGTCATATTAGTGAAAAAAAGGTTGAATTGTTTAACCAAAAAGGATGTACTTCCAGGATTGAAGAGTGCAGAGTTTGAGAAATGTTCTCATTGCATGGCTGGTAAGCACTCTAGAGTATCCTTTAAGAAACATCATCCTTCAAGGAAGTCAAACTTGCTTGAATTGGTACATTCTGATGTTTGTGGTCATTGAAGGTAAAGTCATTTGGTGGTGCACTTTACTTTGTTACTTTTATTGATGAATGTTCAAGGAAACTTTATGTCTATGCTTTGAAGACAAAGGACCAAATGCTTGAAAAGTTGAAACAATTCCATATTTTGGTTGAGAGACATTCTCGCAAGAAGCTGAAATGCATTCGTACTAACAACAATAGTGAGTATTATGGACCGTTTGATATTTACTACAAGAAGCAAAGTATTAGACATGAAAAGACTCCTCAACTTAATGGCTTAGCGTAGAGGATGAACAGAACTTTGGTTGAAAAAGTTAGGTGCATGCTTTCTGAAGCAAAATTACCTAAACATTTCTAGGGTGAGGCTTTGTACACGGCAGTGCATGTTATTAATCTTAATCCTACAGTTGCTCTGAATACTGAGGAGCCAGACAAGATTTGGTTTGGCAAGAATGTCAGGTATGATGATTTGCAAGTCTTCGGTTGCAAGATATTTCTGCATGTTCTAAAGGATACAAGGTAGTGCATCTTTATGGGTTATAGTGAAGATGAATTTGGCTATAGGTTATATGATCTCGTTGAGAAATAGGTTGTTAGAAGCCGTGATGTGAAATTCATGGAAGATCAAACCATTGAAGACATTGATAAGATGAAGAAGACTACACCCGAGGAGATAGTAGATTATCTGATATTGGTCCATTTTGGACGCCTATACATGATTTGGATACAGTTGAGAGTAACATTCAAAATGGTGAGTAACATGATTATGTCGATGATCAACAACTTGAAGATGAGTTAGATATTCCCATTGATATTGGTGAAGATGAACATGATATGTCACAAGATGAGAATCTTGGTGATGTTCCTTAACCACATCAAGTTCAACTTCGGATGTCTAATAGACAGAGGAAACCATCTACTAAGTACCCTTCTGATGATGGAGGAGAACTTGAATATTATCATAAGGCCATGGAGAATGAAGAAAAAAATAAGTGGTTGAATGCAATGCAAGAGGAAATAAGTCCTTACATGATAATCACACTTTTGATTTGGTCAAATTGCCAAAAGGGAAGAAGGTTTTGGAAAACAGATGGATTTACAGGGTGAAATAAGAAAGTAATTCTACATCTCCAAGGTATAAAGCAAGATTGGTGGTTAAAGGTTTCAGACAAAGAAAGGGTATTGATTTCAGTGAGATTTTTCTCTTGTGGTGAAGATGCCATCCATTAGAATTGTATTGAGTTTGACTACTACTCTTGATTTGGAGGTAAAGTAAATGGATGTAAAAACTACTTTTATTCATGGTGATTTGAAGGAAGAGATTTATATGAAACAACCATATGGTTTTCTTGGTGAAGGGAAAGAATATTATGTGTGTAGGCTGAGAAAGAGTCTATATGATTTAAAGTAGGCTGCACGACAATGGTACAAGAAGTTTGAGTCTGTTATGTGTGAGTAAGGCTACAAGAAGACTACTTTTGATCACTGTGTCTTCAGTAGAAAGTTTGTTGATGGTGATTTCATCATCATGTTATTGTATGTTGATAACATTCTTATTGTTGGGAAAAATATTTCCATGATTGATAGATTAAAGAAGCAATTAGGCAAGTCATTTGCCATGAAAAACATGGGAGCTACCAAGCAGATTCTTGGTATAAGAATCATGCGCGATAGGCAAGAAAAGAAACTTTGGCTGTCATAGGATCACTATATTAAAATAGTGTTACAAAAGTTCCAGACGGAAAATGCTAAGGCAGTAAGCACTCCTTTTGCTACTCATTTTAAGTTGAGTGTTAAATAATATCCTTTAAATGAAGTAGAAAAATCAGATATGCCACAGATTCCTTATACATCTGTTGTGGGAAGTTTGATGTATACAATGGTGTGTGTACAAGATTTGATATTGCACATGTTGTTGGTACATTTAGTACATTTCTGTCAAATTTAGGTAGAGAACATTGGAATGCTGTGAAATGGATTTTGAGGTATTTTTATGGTACTACTAGTTTGAGGCTTTGTTTTGGATGTTATAAACCTACTCATGTGGGCTATACTAATTCTGATATGGTTGGAGACATTGATTCCAAAAAGTCCATTTCAAGTTACTTGATTAAGTTTGTAGAGGAGTTGTGGCATGACAATCTAGGTTGCAAAAGAGCGTTGCATTGTCTACTACTAAGGCAGAGTTGATTGCCATTACAGAGGCATGCAAAGAGTTGCTTTGGGTGAAGAAATTCTTGCAGGAGCTTGATTTTGTCCAAGACAACTACTTGTTATTTTGTGATAGTCAAAGTGCCATTCATCTTGGGAAGAATTCAACTTTTCATTCTAGGTCCAAACACATTGATGTGAGGTATCACTAGATACGTGATGTTTTGGATGCGAGGTTGTTGGAATCGGCTAAGGTTCATACATATGATAATGGCGCTGATATGATGACTAAGGCCTTATCAAGGTGGAAGTTTGAAACTTGTTGTGAGATCGTTGGTTTAGCAATTCTCCCACATAATTGTGAAGGGGAGATTTGTTGGGTTTGAGCTTCCTTCCTATGTGGAGAAAGACGTAGTTGTGCAAATCTCACTTGTCTCACTTAATCTAATCGATAGAGGTCATATTTGGCAAGCAGAGAAATTAGTTTATGTAAAAATAAAGAGGCAATAGAAAAGTGAGAGAGAAGTTGAAAAAACTCAACCCGTAGGAACTCATAGCAGTTGTGGGAGATTTGTGACCGTGTCTTCCTTTATAGTTGGATCGAGCTGAAATTTGGACAAAAGCTTCGCAACTTATAGTACTTCATTCTGAACGGTTGGATCGGTGACACGACATCCAAGATGGTAGAAAATGAGCCAAAATAGTGGTTGTTTTTCTGGCTTTTTCTGCAAGTTTGTGCTCTCATTTTCAAGCTTGTTGCTCTATTGAATGTTGTATTGTTGAGCACGTTTTGTGCTATATTTTGAAGACACTATTGCACTCTTATTTTGATCATAGTGGAGCTTGATTGACTGGCTTGTGCCCGTGGTTTTTAATTCTCACATTGAAAAGGTTTTCCACGTTAAAATTCTGGTTCCCTTATGTATTCTTAGTTACTGCATTATTGTTATTGCTCCTCATAGATTCTAGCAAGTTGTTGAAATTAGTATCCACTGCATATACTCTGTTAGAGTTTTCATTATTATTGTGTTAAATTTCCCATCACTTATAAGTCTTATAGACTATCTTACCTAATTATTGTATTTGACTGTTGATAAAACTTTTTTGAAGAGGTATTTTTTCACCACATGAGTTAGTCTATAAAAACAACCATTTGCATGAGCTAAACCAGACAAAAACTCTGAATTTCTCAATCATTATTCACTCCAAATTATATTTTTTTCTCACTTGTGAGTAGAGAGAGTTCAATATATTATTTGTCCATAAATTATCATTATGATATGTTGGATTTAAGTATGCAAACAAAACACAGTTCTCCATTGTATCCTAAACGCAATTTCCTGTTACATCCGATCTATGAAAAAGATTAGTGGAGGAAAATCAAAGCTAAAGGCTAGCGTTCTTACGCATGTTGGAGATTATGCATTACCTTTATTATTTTCTTCATCTTTGTTGCATGCCAAACCCATTTCCTAACACCCATTTGTCAAGTTAGAATTATGTTGTTTATAGTTGTTATATTTTCTATATATGTTGGCTATTTTTTATTTGTTATCACAATTACCAATAAAACATAGGCTATTTAACTATTGTTTTGTATTATGTTGGTATATTTTGGCATGAGTTGCACCCAGAAAATGACAACTAAACTAAGCTCTTGATTACAACATGATATGACATAATATCATTTTATGTCTTTCTTATTCCATGAGGAAATTTATCCATTGTTGATTAAAAGAGAAGATGAAGCATATACCTCAAAATTAAAGTAACATTTAGTTATGGTTAGCACATGCACCTATTTATTTTCAAAAATCTACTATGGAAATTATTTATAGGAGAAAAAATGGGTTTTGGGTTTTTCTAGGCCGGACAAAAATGAGTATTCACACAATGAGATCAGCAAGTCTAATAAAATGGGCAATCAATGGAATGGCATGAATAAAAAATATAAGAGTAGAATCCAATGCTTCAATTGTAGAAATGGGGATCATTTTGCCTCAGAATGCAAAGAAAAAAAGGTCACTCATGTTAAAGCAAGAGAGGCCAGACTAGCCAAGGATGAGGATTCAAAAGAAAAGGTATTGCTACTAGCCAAAATAAAAGACTCATATCAAGAGGCTAGTGATTCAGATGAGGCACTTTTGATAGTGACAACTTAGTGTGATCAGAGTTCAAACAGTTGGTATCTTGACACAGGCTGTTCCAATCACATGACAAGGCATAAAGAGTGGTTTGTGAACCTAGACAATACTATTGAGACAAAGATCAAGTTTGCAGATGATAGTGTCATCACTGTAGAAGGAGTTGGTAAAGTGATGACCAAGAATAAAGATGTATCAACCTCCTACATCTCTAATGTGTTGTATGTGCCAAGGATGAAAGCAATATGTTGAGCATAGGCCAATTACTTGAAAAGGGATACACCATGAGGTTGGAGGATAGGATGCTGAAAGTGTTCAACAAAATGGGAGTACTGATCTTGAAGGCTCCTCTCTCCCAAAATAGAACCTTCAAGATTGACATTCAACTTGGTGAATACAAGTGTTTAGAATCCATTGTTGATGACACATGGATTTGGCATCAAAGACTTCGCCACCTTAATTTTAGAAGCCTGAAATTGTTGATCAATGATATAATAGTGACTGAACTACTTAGCATCAAAACACCAACTGAATTGTGTGAAGAATGTCTCACAAGTAAGCAAACCAGAAACTCATTTAGTTCTCAAGTACCAACCAAGTCCACTAGATCACTTGAAGTGGTGTATACAGATGTGTGTGGACCCTTTGCAGTCAATCACTTTGTGACTTTCAAGGATGACTTCACATGGGAGCTATAGATCTATTTGATAAAGAAAAAGAGTGATGTTTTTGGCAAGTTCAAGAGCTATAAGGCACTTGTGGAGAAAGAAAGTGGAATGAAACTGAAATTGTTAAGGACTGATGGTGGAGGGTAGTACAATTCTCATGAGTTTCACCACTTTTGTGAACAAGAGGGCATAACTCATGAGGTAATTGCACCACATACTCCTCAACACAATGGAGCAGCTGAGAGGGTTAATATAATTGTCCTAAATATAGCAAGAAGCATGTTGAAGAGAAAGAAGCTACCCAAAAGGTTGTGGGCAGAAGTAGTCTCTACAACAGCCTATATCTTGAACAGAGGTCCAACTAAAAGGCTAGCAAACACAACTCCAGAAGAAGCTTGGTCAAGGCTTAAGCCAAATGTGAAGCATCTCAAAGTTTTTGGCTCAGTATGCTACAAGCACATACCATATTATAGAAGAAAGAAGATGCATGATAAAGGAGAGAAACTGATCTTCTTGGGTTATCACTTAACATGATATTACAAGGTGTTTAATGCTTAAACAAACACTATCTCATACATCAGGGATCTCAAGTTCAATGAGGCTGAATCTTGGGACTGAAATGAACACAATGCAGGCTCAAACAGATCAGTTAGGATGGATATTAACAACACACAAAGCACACCAGAAGTGCAAACCATCATATAAAAAATGCAAATGTTGTTGAGAGACCATAAAGACAAAGACACATGCCATCAAGGTTTAGTGATTAACATGTATTTGATGTCTCAACAATCATTCATGAGGGAGATATTGTGCATATGGTCTTGCTAGCTGAAATGAAGCCAATCTCATTTGATCAAGCAATAAAAGAGAGTTTCTGGATTTAAGCAATGGAGGAAGAAATTAGATAATTGAGAAAATTGGCACATGAGAGCTTACAACATTACCGAAGGGTAAGAAAGTCATCTCAGTAAAATGGGTGTATAATGTGAAACTAAAGCCTGGTGGAGCTGTGTCCAAGTACAAGGTCAGGCTGGTAGCCAAATGATTCTTACAAAAACCAAGACTGGATTTTGATGAGGTTTTTGCTCCAATAGCAAGAATGGAGACAGTGAGACTTATCACTACAATTGCTAGCTCAAAAAGGTGGACCCTATGTCATATGGATGTGAAATCAGCCTTCTTGAATGGCCCTTTAGACAAGGAAGTGTATGTAACACAACCTCCTGGCTTTGAAGTTCAGAATTGAAAGGAGAATGTGTATAGATTGCATAAACCACTCTATGGTTTGAGACAAGCACCCAGTGCATGGAACAAGAGGATAAATGGTTTTCTATTGAAGATAGGATTTCTGAGATGCACAAGTGAGTATGGAATTTATACAAAAGGTATCTCTACTGAAGCATTAATTATAGTATGCCTATATGTAGATGACTTACTAATAACTGGCCGCAAGGATGGTGAAATTGATTGGCTCAAATCAAATCTGAAACTTGAGTTTGAAATGTCAAATCTAGGAACTCTCTCATATTTCTTAGGGATTGAATTTACCATGACTAAGGAAGGGATATTAATGCATCAAAGAAATACATTACTAATGTACTTAAGAGGTTCAATATGCTAGAGTGCAACCCAGCCTCAACACCTGTTGAAACTAGTCGCACTCTATGCAAATGAATCAGTTGACTCGACTTTTTATAGGAAAATGATAGGATCTCTAAGATACAATTGTAACTCAAGACCATAGTTAGTTTATGGTGTTGGATTGGTTAGTAGATACATGGACCATCCTAAACATTCGCATATGCAGGCAATAAAGAGGATACTCGGATATCTCAAGGGAAGTTTGGACTATGGTGTCATGTTCTCTGCCAACAAAAGCAAAGAACTTAGCACAATCTATGGCTATACTGATGTTGATTGGCATGGTGATAAAGATGATAGAAAGAGCACAAGTGGGTACCTATTCAAGCTTGGCAATGCAACTGTGAGTTGGTGCTCTAAGAAGCAAAGGGTTGTCGCTCTATCATCATGTGAAGTAGAATATATTGCAGCATGCTTGGGAGGACAACAAACACTTTGGTTGCAAGCATTGCTCATGGAGTTAGGAAGAAACAATCTTGTTGCTAGTGGACAACAAACCAGCCATCAATTTAGCAAAGAATCCAGGGTCTCATGGCAGGAGCAAGCATATAGAAACCAATTACATTTCTTGAGGGATTAAGTGGAGAAGGTGAACTTGAAGTTAGAATTTTGCAACACTCAAGAACAACAGGCTGACATGCTCACCAAACCATTGCAAATAGATGAATTTCAAAGGCAGAGAAGAGAACTTGGTGTGATAAGCTTAGCTAGTATGAATTAAGGGAGAGTGTTGAGAATAATTTAATTCATTTAGCTAGTTTCGTTAATCGATTAATAGATTTCATAATTGATTAAACAATCTGTTATTTCTATTATAAAAGACATTGTAGCTGAAATGAAAATGGCGCGAAAAAAGTATTATTCAATTTTCCTTCTTCTTACATCACATACGATAATCGATTACCCGTATCTTAATCGATTAAGTTCTTACTTTCTTTCTTTTCTTCCAACACTTCCCCTCTCCTTCATCTCACTCCCAAACAAGGGGAAGACTTTCCAAAATCATCTCTTCTCTTCCAAAACCTCACTTCCAAACAAAGCTATATAAATATTATACTCTTTAATTATGTCATGAATTCAAATTATATAATGTAGAGTGTATTATTGGTATATTATAGCTCTTAGATGTTCAAAACAAGTCTTCATATTGTTCTATTCAACTCAAGTCTAAATTACCTCTCTCCTTAAAAAAACATAATTATTAACATAAACATTGTAATATCTTATATCATTTATTTATATTACTTTTTTGTTGTTGAAGAATTAATAATGAATTTAATGACTTAATATGAACGAAGATATAGTAATAATGTATAAAACTTTCATTCTATCAATATATGCATTTTTTTTATTTTAATAGCTCAGCATATTTCACCAGTATGCACCTATCAATTATCAAGTAATCTTTACAAATAATATAATGAATGTTCATTTGTTTACAAAATTGCGTTTAATGATTTGGTTCCTTAAAAAAATGATAAAATGGTTCTTAAAAATTCACTGTGTACCATACACCAATTAATCTCTAAAAATTCATTTTGTGAGAAACATTCGTCCCTAAAGTTCGTTACATTGAACATGGACCAAATTATCAGAAAAATTAGACGGTGAATGATGGGATGTATAAATTATCAAGGAGCAAAATCAGCCTTCATATTAAGCAACATGATGGTTTTCTCGTACTAATTTTCAATTTTGAGTAATAGTTGTTATCCTTTCTTTTGTGTATCGTTTTAGTATTAAGACCCACCAACACCTTATTTTTGGTGCTAGCTAACATGGATTGGGACAAGGATCACTTGGTCCCATAATTTTCATATCTCTATGTTCTGAACCAATCAAACTTTATAAAATAATATTAAAATACTAATTTTTATTTTTATAATTTTTTTCTAAATGAATTGAGTTTTGTCATTGATTTAGTATAAGTGGGACATGAATGTGGACATGTCATCTCCATCCGATGAGTTGATGACCTAAATGAAGGAATATAGACATTTTATCTCAAATCTTGTCTCATACGTTAACTCACCTATAAAAACATAATATGTTAAATAATTTTTTTAATTATTGATATTTTTGTTTCATTATAATTGGAACATAACATATGTGAAAGAAGATCCGGGAAATGTTATTGAGTGGCATCTGCTTTGGATTGCAAAAAGCAAATATGAAATGCATAAATGGGCAATGTCGTTATGAGTACAAGCGAAATGATTATAGAAAGTAATTATTTGCTCCGCAAGCAACAAGGTTTTCCCACTTTTTGGTGTTACATTCTGCTTTTTTTTTAGCTCTTTTGCACCTAGCTTTTCAGTCAAAGCCAAACCCCTTTGGCCATCTTACCATCATTGAGACATAACTGCTACATGAAATTGCTCATTATGTGCTTAAAAATAAAGCCACCTTTTGTTATTTGTTAATCACTAATCATGTTCTAAGAACCCAAATTGCCTCTTTGCCTTTTAACAAATTAAATGGAACTTTGCCAAATTAACTCACTAATTAGTTGACTTACTTTTATGTGGTGAAAATTCATACATGCCTAAAATATATGAAGTTAAAAATTGACATTATATTACTTGTAATACTGAATTTCTGCAGAAAAAGCAAGGAACCACTTTTTGTTCCCCTCCTTTTTATAATGCTAATCCTTCAGGTTTACAATTTTACCTTAACACTGTTTAAAGACTGTAAAAGTTTCTAGAAAGATTAATTATATCGTGAACATTTGAGAACATACTATTTACTTTATGTAACCACCATTACTAGAATATCTATAAAACAATATGATTGAAGGAAAGATGGTATTACTAGAATGGTCAAAAACTTAATATTAATAAAACTAGTTAGGTTTAAGGTGGTCAAATCAACCATGATTGTAGCCAACCTGTCTGATTTATCACATATCCACTTCCCATGGGGTTTGATTTTGGTCATTTAATCTGGCTTTATGAATAACATTGATTGTTTAGATTTGTAAACATCGTTTGTTCTTTTAATTAGGTACATGTTATCCATGATTACATAGCAGATATTTTTGCTGACAGGAAATTAGTTGGTGTACATTAGGTAACTACATATTTGTTGTTCCACAAGTTATATCACTGCATATATCATCAGCTGTGATTGATAAAAAATAGTTAATTATTGATTTTTTAACTTAATTATTTTCCGGCAAATCATATATCTATAGGAGATGTAGTGGTACAACTTGTGTTATAATGCTCCCATTCCAAAGAACTTACCCTCAACTATAGGTTATACGTTTAGATTCAAGAACTTAACTCCTTAATTTTGATAAACCGTATACATTGATTTTCTACATACATGATTAAATATAGAGTATTAGGTTTGATAAGTTCAGGGAATTGAATTATTAAGATCTTAACCATAAAATTTAAGCAATTTACATCCAATTGAAGATTGGAGAAGATTATATGCATTTTAGCTTATAGATTTTTGGAATAATCACTTGTGTTATTTCGTATGTTAGTACCTTCCCTTGTACTTTTTACCTCTCAGGGATTGCAGTAACTTGTTAGAGACGGTGTAACAAAGTTCAAATCCCCTCCATTTCTTTATCTAGAAATGGGTAACATATGATGCCTCAAATAATACAACCACATGATGATGTCTGCTTGTTGTTAGGGAGAGGACTAAAAGGAGTATAAATGAATTCAGTCGAGCTCCACTTGTTAAGAATTGACTATAGTCAAGTTTCGAATTGTATTCAATTTGAATTATTTTTTCATCTCAAGATATGTTTAATTAAAGTTGATGAACTTTGGAGCGGGCTAATAACCTTAAATTTATATCGTTCATCAGCTCAAATATAATTATTGTTATTTATACTTATTTGTGAAAATTTTAATCTTATTATATATATTATATTGATTTAAAAATATATTTATGTAATAATTATAAAATAATTTTTAAAATATGTATATATAATATGTGTATATGCATAAGGAAAATGTTAACTAGTGCCCTAAAAAATTATTTAAGGAAGTAAAAGACAAAAAACAATTGTCTTAAAAATAATATGATACCCTACCAAAAAGTTAGACTTATTTTTTCAATAGTAAATCTTTTCTTGTTGTATTGTGAAAACTTTCAACTGAATACAAATAAAAATTAGAGTGAATACCAACTACCATTTTCTAACATATTTATCAAATTTCTTCTCATACATTAATCCTCAAGTTATGTCAAAGCCAAACCCCTTTCCAAATTTCTTCTCATACATTAGTCCTCAAACCCCTTTGGCTGTCTGCGAATTAGCTAAAATAGTAAATGGACATATTCACTATCAACTCGTAAACAAATCCTTAAAGAATGATATACTGTCCGATAATCACACGATAAACCTTTAAGGAATAGTATATATAGATCCATAAATGGGAATTCTCTCAAATACTGAAAAGTCTAGTACTACATAAGGGTTGCGATATGTAACATTTGTTTTTCAAATTTAAATTATTTTTTAATTAAAAAACTAAAAAAATTATGTTTCTCCTCTTAATCTTGGAGAGGAGCCCAACTCACATATCTACAAATCACACTTAAACCAAATAGAGGTCCAAGATTGGTAGCAAATATTTATTGTGGCATCTAAGAACGCAAAAATATAATGTATATACGAGTTGTAAATGTTATAACTATATTGATTAAATCAATTTGTGCATCATCAATTCCTAATGCAGTTTATGTTATAGTCCTAATATAACAATAATGAAAATAAACTTTATTGTTTAAAAGTTTCTTGCAAAGGATAAACAACATTGGCACCTTCCACAGGATGATTTCTTCCTTTTTATGCATAACTTAGTGTAAAATTTGTGACCTCCTCCTTTGACATTTGGTTTATGAGCAATTTCTCAACCTTAAGAATATGCTTGAATGGATAATTACATAATAGTGTCCTTAGTAGTTGAGTAATCTTTAACAATTTTTGAGCCACTTCTCTTAAATATTCTAGTAGTGTTATAGGAGGATCGAGTCATACTATTGAATGGCAATCCTATACAAAACAAACTTTCCAATCAAATTTTATTCGATTGTTCATAATTTTATATGTGAAATTGTTTGAAGGAAGCTACTCAAATAGAATTGGCCAGAACCTACTTGGAAGAGATATCTCAAGCATTAACCCCATCTAGAGTGAGATGGGCTTCTCCTGTTGCACCCTTCAGCATTAGAATGTAAGAGAAGATATAAAAACATATATTTTTAATTTATTTAATTTGAAAACATAAAGAAATATGGACCTTACAATTTTTTCCAACCACAGGTCAAAAGCTAAGTTCGGTATTAAATTCTCCAATATCTAGTGATTAATCTTCAACTAAAATTTAAAATTTAAAGAGGGCAATAATATTTAATTATCATTTATAAATAAAACTAATCAAATAACAATAAAACATAAAAATATTTTATAAAGAACATATTAATTCTAAATAATATTTTAACAACTAAAGATGTTAAAGAATATTGTATATTCATTTAATTAAAGTGTTTTTTCATTCTTTTAAATACTTAAACTCATCGATGATTGAAGTAGAGATAAAAATTTCAATTATTTCATTCTCAATATAAATGACAATAATGTTGCAGTTAAAAAATTCATCTTCGTTAATGATTAAATTAATATATACTATAACAAAAATCCAGAATGTATTAACAATATCTATAACTACACTTTAATATGGAGTAATGATAGTGTAATATTAAATTATCAGTTAAGGAAATGAGACTGTAACATAAAGAAAATATAAGTGAAAATAACTTACAAACACCGCATGAATTTATCAGTGATGACGAGAATCATGTCACACATTTTTGGTGATGAAAATGCAGACAAAAATGTACTCTCAATGGTGTAATGTTGATTTTTTTTATTGTTGTTACAAGCCTACAATGTTATGTGGCTTTGTGTGGTAGCTTGAATAGAATAATGAAATTATTTGTCATCTTATCTGCAATCCAAAATTGATAATTTATGTTTTAATTTAAACACTCACTTTAAGGATAAAATAAATATTTTAATAAGAGTAATGTTATATTTTCCTATTAAATTCTACTACAAATCCTCCTATACCACAATAAATTAACGTCTGTCACTTATAAACTGATCATTAATACATTTTATAAACATGTTACTTGTTGTATTTCTTATTATGTAGGTAGATTTGCAAGAGAAATTCCACCCGTGCCAATATTAGAGAGGATCACAACCTATCCAAAATAGCATCACATGAGTCACTCAATATAATTCATATAATATATCATTGACTTTACATAATTCATATAATATATCATTGACAACCTATCCAAAAATAATATAACTGAATAATGGACAATATAGTTACAATATAAAAACTTTACATTAATCGTTAGGAGTGAGTAAGACTCGACACTATCTGTTCATATTGTATGGCCTATCATGATTGACCTTAATAGGGTCGGGTCTCATCTTGTCTAGGGCTGTGTTCAAGTTCAAGTTCAAAGATTAGACCCAGTCAATATTTAGGGTCAGGTAGAGATCAAGCATGACTCATCCCGACCCGTCTCATGGTTACTCACTTATCATGTTTGTGTGTCTCTCTATTAAAATATGTATAGAATAATGTTACAATTTTAGTCAAAAGTATCATTGAAACTCTAAATTTTTTCATCATAGATACATGATTAATAATATATACCTATATCATTTTATATGTCAAATTACATATTCATAATAATAAATAATATTGAGAACATTTTATCTAAGATGAGTATGCATTATATTTAATCGGGTGAAGGATCAGATTCAGGTTTAAAGATTTACTACACCAGAATTGATATTTAACAACGCTCATTCAACAACGCTTATGTGTTGAACGTTGTTAAATGTAAGACGAAAGAGAATTAACAACGCTTATTGAAGGAAGCGATGTTAAATGTGTTATCTTTTATTATCTTTAACAATGTTTATTGAAGCAATCGTTGTTAAAGGTCATACTTCATATATTTAACAACACTTCTTCAATAAGCGCTGTTAAAGATGTTATCTTTAACAACGCTTATTGAAGAAAACGTTGTTAAGTGTGTTATCTTTAACAACGCTCTTCTCATACTTCATATATTTAACAAAACTTCTTCAATAAGCAATATTAAATGTGTTATCTTTGACAACGCTTATTGAAGCAAACACTGTTAAGCTTCATATATTTAATAGCATTTCTTCAATAAGCGATGTTAAATATCTGTTTTAGTGAGTGAAAATATTTTCAAATTCAAAAACAAAACCTCACACAATAATACATATCACTGAGTTTATTATTTCTCTTACTTTTCTTCTCCTCCATAAGTTACATTTTTTTCCTCTTTTTGTTTTTAGTTTCTCTTTTCAAGCAAGTTATCAATTTTTGATTTTTCTCTTCAAGCATAAGGTAAATCGTTATCTTATTTTAGCTCATTTATTTCTTTCTTCACTAGTAGTGTCATCTTTATTTGTTGTGAAGTTATGCAGCTATGGTGAAGCTATCGATTTTTGGTTTTTCTCTTCAAACATAAGGTAAATCATTATCTTATTTTAGCTCATTTATTCTTCTCTTCACAAATAGTGTGATCTTTATTTGTTGTAAAGTTATGCAACAATGATGTTATAGGTTTTTGGCTATGATGAACATTGGAAGAGAAAGAATGAACGATTTGCATAAGATCTCATTACTCATATGTTATTTTTATAATATTGGAATCTTTTAAGGTTGAATGTAGTTGAAGTCGTGAGTGATTTAACAAATCTATTATAAATGTGGTGGACTTGGACATGTTTGTCATGTGTTTGATAGGATGTTTGAGAGATATATTGTCTTATTTAGAAAGTACATATTTAACAGCGCTTGCTTTAGTGAATGTTGTTAAATGTTTGCTTTCTACAACGCTGTTGAATATAACCTTGTGTACTACTGCGCTCACATAGAAAGCGCCACAAAAGTGCTGTTAAATAACAATTTTAAGCGCTATTGTTTTGCTATTCTGGCGTAGTGATTGACCTGGTCGATATTTAGGGTCGAATTAGCTTCAGCTATAAGGTTGAGTCTGAGTTCAGAAAAATGTCACAATCAACATTTAGGATCGGGTAAGGATAAACTTTAAACTATCTCAACCTAGTTCATGCTCACTCCTATTAATCATGCATAATCAATTAGAAACATAACTTGCAAATTAGATTAGTGAGACAAAAACAAATTATACACACTAACATAAAGAAAATTGCTGGTTAGCACCAAAATATGTGCAATTGCTTAACAAAACATCATTGGAGAAGAGGGTAGAGCATATCAAAGTTGGATTTGATTCTCATTTGACATGGTGACGATATGATAAAACGGACTGTCCGACCTATTTTATCCGTGTCCGCAAATGTCCGCAACAATTTAAGCGGGTATAAACATGTGCACATTGGCTTAATATACAAAATGACATGCCCTACCAATTTTAAAACGGGCTGACGGGCAGCCGACAGACATAGTTGTATAATTTAGAAACAAAAAATTAATATACTTAAATAAAGTAGTTAAAAGAGAACAAATTTTTTAAAAACTTTGATATTTTCTATAAAGTTGATTAAATCATATTACATCACAATTTTTTGAGACACTGAATCACATTACATTATAATTTATTGAAATTTTTCTTCTTTTTTTCATTAAATTATGCTCGTGAGCCGCCTGCATTGCCTATTAGAAATGTCTGCGGGCAAACGAGCCAAACAAAACAGGCAAATGAGAAAAAAATTACATGCCCTGCCTACAAAAAATTACATGCCCTGCAGGCGGGCTAGCAAGCACTGCCCATTTTGTCATCTATAATGACAACTCTTTATTCTATGTATTGTGTTGTTTGATCTAAGTTTAGGAAATGAAGTAATATTATATTTTCCTACTAAATCTTCACATCATGTCACCTGTAAACTAGTCACTGATAAATAAAATATCACTTTGTAACGTTTGTCACTTTGGAGGATTAATAGGAGAATTTATTATCATTTTCCAATATAGCATCATATTCATTACTTATAAAATGATATATCCTCCTACAAATATCATATTCTACAAAATTGAGGAAAGATTCTAGAACCCCTCCCCAAAACATAAACCCTACTTACACCCAGCAGCTATATACCTAGACATTTGGAGATTTCTGTAGAAGAAGACAAGACTCAGATTCAACACTTTGTTCCAAACCAAATGGCGAAACGTTTGATTCCTCTCTTCAATCGTGTTTTGGTCGAGAAAATCGTCCCTCCTTCCAAAACCAACGCTGGCATTTTGTTACCTGAGAAATCTAACAAGGTTACTTAATTTCTTACTTATTCTCCCAATTCCTTTCATACCCATTTTAATTCGTCTTTTTGGGTCTTCCATTTTCATCTCAAAATTTAATCTTGCCTTTGTTTTTTCAATATCTCACTTACTTAACCCCTTTTCATTCTTTATTGGAATTTTTATTTAAATGTTAAGCGTCTTCGTTAGATTTTTGAGTAATGCCTCTTTGTGCCATAAGTTTAAAGAGACATATTTAACAAATGGGTATTTACTCATAAGTCATAACCCCTTTTGTTATCCATTAGATATGTGTTAAAGTTCAGTTTAATATTGGCTATGATATTGGACAATGGTTATGTTGTACTGTTGTGTATCACCTGTGATGAAGTGTTTGCTGTCTAACAAATTCGAAATTGTTTTGATGTTGTAATCTTTATAGAATAATTGGTTCAGTATATTTCCAAGAGGTGCAAATTTTGAGGGAAAAAAAGAAGCATTTATATTTGGAGTAAACTATTTCTTTGTCTCATGCATTTAGGATTTGGGAAATGAGTGTTTTAACTTGGAATCAGTGTTTGCTTCTCCGCAGTATTCAGTTTTCAGCTCCAAATTGTTCACAATCTAAATTTTCTAGTTTCAAAGTCTTTTCCACATCCACTTTCATTTTCTTTAGACTGATAAATCACAATATATCACTGCAATCATACATTTTGTGTTAAATTATTGCTTTGTTGAGGTACATTTTCGATTGGTACTTATTAATACTTACATATTTTGTTTTAGCTGAATTCTGGAAAAGTTATTGCTACTGGCCCTGGCATTCACAACAACGATGGGAAACTAATTCCTGTGTCCGTAAAGGAAGGTGACACTGTTCTTTTGCCTGAATATGGGGGATCTGAGGTGAAGCTTGGTGACAAAGAGTATGTATAAGTTTTTACATTATATTTCATTTATTAGTTGATTTTAGCCCCCTTGCAATCCTTGAATCTGATCATTTTAAATGTATATGCATGATGTCTGATGAGATAGATGTATGTTTTTGAAGCCAATCTGGTGGGTTTTGTTTATTAAAACACCAATTATTGAAAGGGTCTGTGATCACAAAGAGAGAGGGCTTGGGTAGGATTTCGAAGTCCATAGCCACACAATGAGTAATTCTTCTTTTTATAGGCAAACATATTTTTAAGGGGAGGGATACAATGAGTGATTCCATATCCTCCTAAAGTCTCGGGTGCCACCAAACCCTTTTCTCCAAATGATTCAGCGTCATTATCTTTGACTCTCTCCGTCTCTATTTCATTCCTTTCTTTTCTATGTCCATCAAATTAGTTTATTTCTTCCTAAAATGACACGTATGTCAAAACTAGCACTTGATATGAGCCCATCTCATTTCTGAATTTTTTTTAATTTGAAATTGATCTTTATTTTCTTATTTTTAATGTTGTGGATGAGATTTGGTTTAAAAATTTGAGGTTTTGCATTGCACTGAGTATAATTTGCAAGAGGGAACACTTATTTTGTTTTCTCATTGAGGTATCAGTGCACACAGAGAAAGCGTAATTACAATTGCTGCTTATTTCTGAGGAACATGTTTCCTTTTGTTTATGAAAAAGGAACTTTTTTTATTGGAAATATTGTCAGTGTGTTGTAATTGTGCAGCGGCCAGACAACCGTAGGGATGGTATCCACAGATGATGGGTTTTTCCACTCACTTGTCTACTGAATCCATCCCACATGTTTTTCTTAAAACAAGTTGTATTATCAAAACACCAAATGTTTCATGAAAAGTGACAACTTAAGCATTTTTAAATTAGTGGTTCTAAATCTTAATTTGCTGGATATAATAGTTTTTATTCTTAAGGCTCTACTAGATCTCAGAAAGATCAAAAGGTCAAGAGTTTGATTCTTAGAAGCTACACTTGTTGGGAGGGATAGCCACATACCCCGAAAGGGATTAATTCCTTTCCCATAAGGTGAGGGGATATTCTTTGTAGTACAAAAAAAAAAGTTTTGATTCTTGAGGATTACGTTTACTAAGGTTTTGTTTGGGAGTTAGGAGGGAAATGGAAGGAGAGAGATCAAAGGGTTAGGAAGGAGGAGGAGGAAGGGAAGGGAAAAGGAAGGAAATCCTCTCCCTTGTTTGGGAGTATGAAATTTAGACGAGGAAGGGTAAACTAATGATAAAGTAAAAATATTTTTTATTTTTCCCTTAAAAATGTAATTAACAATGAGAAATGAACAATAATGTATTATTATTTAATATTACTAAAAATATTTAGCTATTTTGACATTTTATCTCAAAAAAACCCCAAATTTGGAGAACATTAAAAATAGACACATGGACCTTTCCCTCTCCTCCATGCAACTCCCAAACAAGGGGAAGGCTTTTCAAAGCCATCCCTTCCCTTCCAAAACCCCACTCCCAAACAAGGCTTAAGGAAATTGTTTCTTTTCATGGAAGCACAAGCACCTGAACTTCTATAGTTTTGCCTATATGGAAGATTTATTCCCTTGTTATAAAGTTTCACCATGTCTATAAATGCTGTTGAAGTATGATTCTCATGAATCTTCAAACCAAAGCTGGTCTTTATTGAAGATGAAAATGTGATGTTAGATATTGCATATCATGATTTTGCATTTGCATTTGTTTGATGGTTCATAAGTGAGTACCACATCTGCTATGAGCATCTTTATCCCTAGACCCTTATTTTGTTCTTAAATATGTCCTGCACACTATTTTAGTTCTATTTCACACTTCCCTATAAGTTAAGCACCCCAACTACACTTTTCACTCCATCTGTGAACTATCAATTGTTCTGACTTTGTCCTGCAACCTACTCACAATTATATTTTTCGCACTTTTTTTTTCACGTTGTCCCCACATTCAAACATACCAATAAGAACCATAGCTTATTTAAGCTACAGTTCTTAACCAATGCTATACGAACCATGGGCTCCGATTGTTAATAACACATGTGCATGAGTCTTGAGGCAAGCAAAAACTGTTAAGAACACGGATTATGGTCCTCTAAATATGTGAGTAAATAACCATTTATACTGACTTGACAACCCTTCTATCAGCTAACTTTTGGAGTGTAATTAGACCAACATATTTTAATAGAAGGAACACATTTCCATCATAATCTAGTAACTGTTTTTAATTTAATTAACGTATTAGCTTAAGATGTAGCTAGACTCACCTTTGTATATAAGAAATGTGTAATTTCAATAGGAAAAATGTGGAAGATTAAATATTTTACTTTTGTCAGGATAATAAGCAACATGTTCTTAAAAACATGCCGCTATATTTGATATAATACCCAAAACCAGCCCAACCATATGTCCATTGTTTAGGGGAAGAGGTAGGTAATGTCTTGGTTATCAAATAATTTATGAATGTAGTAATATGCAGTGTTGTTAGAACCGGACCGGACGGTCCGACCGGTCTGACCGTTGATCGGACTTGTAAACGGCTCTGGTTTGTCATCTTAACCGAATGAGAGTTGGACCGCTTTGAACCGGAAAAAAATCCGGTCCGACCATGTTAAACCCGGTTAAACCAGATTAACCCGAGAAGTAAACCGGACGGCTCACTTCAAAATAAAATAAAAATGGGACAATGTTCTAATATTTTGTTTTACTACGGTCCCAAAAAAAGATAAAGAGGTATTATTCCAATATAATTATACATAATTATTAATTATATAAAGTTTTACATTTATATATAACTATATATTTATAAATAAAAATTATTAATTATGTATGAAATCACCCGGTCAGACTGGACGGTTTAACTGTTTAAACCGGTTAAACCTAATATGGGACCTCTGCCGGTTTGACGTCCGGCTCGGGTTTCACAACACTGGTAATATGTATTGTTAGTGTAAAGATTTATACACAATCAATATATCATCCACAATTTATTTGTATTACTTTTTTTAAATATTTAATGATGATTAAAAATGAATAGTGTATGATGGACTGACGGTGTATAAAATTCTTACACGGCCAGTGATTAAAATTCTTGCAATGCCCGTGCATAAAATTCTTATGCATATATATTTTTTGCTCATAATTTATTCCTTTTCTATTGCAATCCTTCCTTTTGACAAGAATAGTGAATGCAAATGAAAAACATTAACGAACAAGACATTGGTCTAGTGGTATAAGGTCCGATTAGATTAAAAAAAAAACAAAAGATTAATAGTTCGATTCTTGAGAGTGACACTTGTTGAGAGGGACAACCACGTATCCCGAAATGAATTAGTTCCTTACCCATAGGGTGAAGGGATATCCTTGCTAGTAGCAAAAAAAAAAATGTAAAGCTAGAGTTGTCAACGTGAATGAATTCTGTGATGGATTAATTAATTGAATGTTCATGGTATTGCAATAGCCCTGTTTGCCAAGTCTTACCTATAACTATATTTTTTTTTGATGATATCAGCTATAACTATATTGTAATGTTTTTTTATGTAGGTACCATCTGTATAGAGATGATGATATACTGGGACTGCTGCATGATTAATATCCTTGTAATCATTGGTGGACTTTAGCCATGCTATAACAATTTATGTGTTAGATGTTTTGCCATTTGAGTACTTTCTTTCTGTGCTGAATTTGATCTGAGACTGTTGGTTTGGGGCATAATGTTGAGCCTTGAGGAATTTAATGAAGGCATAAAAAGGTGTTTAGCCGGATGTTTGAACTTTGGAAATTGATTCCTTGATCTCTCAATTTCTTTCAACTTTTTGAAAAATAAATTTCAATATCCAAACATTAATAACACTTGGTGTGGCGGGCTTTATAGATTGAACTATTGTATAATTAGAATAAAATATTTTCGGGTTGTGAGGAGATAATTATTTCCTTATATAATGTGACATTACTTAAATACAAAAGTGTTGTTTGTATTGGAATACTCAACAAGTAAGCAATTAGAAATGAAAATAAAGTATTTTCTCTTATTAGATGATAATTTATCTTCTTTAGCCAGTAAAAATATGACATGTGTCTTGTTTTATTTAGTTTTAAATATATTTTTGTATAAAATGATTAAATAAGATATATGCCATAATTTAGTGGCTAGAGTAGTTTCCTTATATTAGGAGATATTTTATTCTCATTAACAATATATGTATATGTCTAATGCACCAATTTCAAAGTAAATCTCAACAAATGTTTTATGTTGTAATTGAAATATGAATACTTGTTAAAGAGTGGCCTATGATTATTTCATGAAATATGGGATATTATGCATTCTATATTCCCTCCCTCTTCTACCTGACTATAGAACTGATTGTAAACAGTGATTTGTAAATGTGACACGAGTAGAGCTCTGTGCACAAACTTAACTCACTAATCTTAACTCACTAATCTTAACTCACTTATCTTTCTTGGCATACACTGTTAGTGGATGATGCCACAGAAATTTGGATGGAAAAATATGTTAGGAGTAGTAGCTTAGTAACTTCAATATGGTAATTAATTCATGAAACTTTCTCACCTAATATACTAGTTTTTTAGGTTGGATTATCCTCATGTGTTTAAGTTCTAACAATGAATGTTCTCATTGAGAAATGAGTCATAGAACTCCTATAGGTTGAATTAATGTATATTATCGAATATTGATATGTGAGTAAAACCATAAAAAGAGAAAATGCTAACATTCAGTTAGTGTTGATAGAGTGAAAGTCATCATGGACATTGACCCTTAAAGGTGACGACATAGTTAGGAGTCACACATTAGGTAGCATAGCAAATTCAACATAATATTTTAAGTCATACATCTCTCTCACTTAATAAATTAATCATTTTTTTGGTACGATGGAAATTACAAGAGAGAAAAAACAACAACTAGGAAAGCAAAGAAAGATCCAAGTCAATAAAGGATTGGCAAGCCAATGGAACTAAGGTCCAGGTCTTGAACTGCTCATGACAGTGAGATCCTAACTTAGTCACAAAATCTGGCACCATATTAGCTTCTCTGACAACAAATTTAGTCTCTATCACACAGTCACGGGCCAGTCAAGACCGAATATTGTTGGCTATAGATAGAATGTGTGAAATTCTAATTGGAAGGCCCTCATAGATAATATGAATTGCTTCCATGCAATCACTTTTCATGATAATATTCCTGAAACCAAGGTTCCACGCTAGAGACAACCCATGTTCCATAGCCAAAAATTCCGCTAAAATAGCTGAACTCTGATCGAAATTAGTTGAAAATCCTAACAACCAGTGACCTTTATTATTACGAAGGACACCACCCCCTCCCATAATACAAGAACTTTTGATGCAGCTACCAGTCTACATTTAGTTTGATCTGGTCAATCTCTGGGTAACTCCAACGAGTCACAGGAAGCTTCTTCTCCAACATCGCGTAGCATTCCAAATAGCGCCACTCCCAAAAGTCATGGTGCGTATTACGTGCCACGAAGTTAACATCCTAAAGTGGGTCCCCTAGAATAGAATTGTTCCTCCATCTCCACACCCACCAAATACCAGCCAAAAAAAGAAGGCCATGTCTATGATTATAATTCTCCAAAAGCCAACCCTGGAAGGACTGAGACACCCATAATCGAGGCGACGTAAATCCCAAGCAAGTCCATAAAGCACATGAATCCTGACAATCTCTAAAGATATGTAATAGATCTTCAACACTTGAGTGACACCTAGAACAAAGAGGGGTTGTCGCTAAATGTCTTTTGAATCGTAAATCATTAGACGGTAGAGCCTCATGAAGACCCATCTAACACATGAATTTAACCTTTTCAGGAATCCTCAGATGCCAAATTATCCTCCGAACATCAATGTCGGCTGAATCATAACTGTCCATTTCACGAAGCCACCAATAGGCAGACCTAACAGTGTAAGAGCCTATAGTATGACCATTCCAAATCCAGCCAGCCAAATTAGTAGGAGAACCAAGCGAGTAGTTATCACAAATAAAGTTTTGCGCATCTGATGGAATCATAGTATATAGACGTGCAAAATCCCAGCTACATGCCATCCAAAGATCATTTACATGGAGCTGAGTATCCAACATGGACAAAGCTAACATAAGAACAAAGTCTTCCCAATTTAGTCCAATCATCATAGCATAAGGATTGCTCCCCACTTCCTAGATACAAGGTGAAACCCAACTTAAGCTTTTCAAAGGCCTTTACAATAATTCTCCAGATGTATGAAGCCGCAGGTTTGGGAAACAATCCTTACTTGGGAGTTGGTAGCCTTGCAAAACAACAAGACATCATCAGTAAATAAGAGATGAGAAATAGGGGGACCACCTCTAGAAAGATTAATTGGCTGCCATAATCCAATATCCACTTTTGAGAGATAAGAAGAGCCAACTTCTCCATGTAAAAAACAAATAAGTAGGGTGACATTGGATCTTCTTGCCGAAGACCCCTAGTTGGAGTAAACGCATCCATCAGCTAGATTTATTCATGTGATTGAGCTTTATATGAGTGCTTAAGTTCTAACAAAAAATACTGACAAAATTAGCTAGAGTTGTGACGCTTAAATCCTACAAATTTCACTCATACCTAAATCGAACTAGTCTACTTGATTAGTGTAATCAGAGCATTAAATTGTTTTTAGGAAAATAATTATTGTTTATGTTTGAGTGATCACTACCTTTTGATGCATTAGGTGTCATAAATGTAGACTGAGCTAATCTTAGCCAAGGTATGAAATGAAATTACTGATGTTATATGAGAAAAAATATCATGTGAGAATTAAAAAATCTAGTGGGATGCCATAGTCTATTTCATAGAGATAATACTTTGTTCTAAAATTGCATTATAAGGTCCCACTCCATCAGTGCATGATTGGGCAACAAGTTGGTACGAAGCTGTTAAGGTTGTGGAAAGACTGCAAATTAGTAAGAGGTAAGTTATTGATTTTCTTTTCATATTTAACGGTAAAAATGTTATGGCATTAAATCTGAAAGTATAAAATTGTTATATTATAGAATTTTTCTCCTTTGTTTTTTTATGCATTAATTGAGATGATCTGTCCTAGATTAAATCTGTCATACATTTTGTGTAGCTCTAAGTGTCAAAGAATTGTGATTGACATTTTTTTTTATAATTTATATATTTTTAATTAAATTTATTATGTTTTAACCGATCACAACACTTCTCTACATAAAGTAATTAACGAAACAGAAACAGTTTTACTTGATTATTTGTTGCTTGACAACTGCTAGATGTATATTGGTTTAAATCTTGTTGAACAAATTAGTCTTCAAAAGTCAAGTCACCACAGAAAACATGACGAAGAATTGAAGAAATCATGTTCTTGGGGCTTTTATTGTAAAAAGATTCAGAATTTTGATGTACTTTTTGTTCACAACAAAGATTTCCCATTTCCTAATAGATAGACTTTTTAAGTGTCTGAGCCAAAATAATTGAGAAGTGAATAATTTCAAGATCTTTTGAAGAAATGTGAATTTTGCATTACAAGTAGCAGGATATTTGCATTGCATATATCTAGTGGGGACATGTACATTTGTCTCGTTGTGTTCACAGCTGGGGAGGATTGTGTAGACTGTAGAGTTCGGATACTCTTAATCAAGTATTTCAAAAAATAAAGGGAAATATAATTTTTAATGATATATTTATTCCTTTTATTGTGTTTTAATTACACTTTTGCCACTAGCAAAAGAAAAAATATGTATTTATTTCTTGATCAATGAGGTGGATCTTAACATGGTTGTGTCCAAAACTTAATTCAGAAGCATTCTCTATTTCCCATTTTCCTTAATAATTAGAGAAGATCTTAATCCTTATATAATTTATCTATATGATAAAATACTATATTGAAGTTTTGTTAAGAAGTTGTTGAGACAAAAATACTCTTAGAATGTAGCTTTAGTAGTGACAATCTTTTTGAAGCAAATTTTTAAGGTATTATTAATATTGGAATTACTCATGATATTGGTCCTAGTTATGATAGATATAATATAGTTATTTTATAATATGGTGATAGATTATAACATTATTCATTCTCTTATCCTAGTCATTTAAGGGTAATCGTATTTTGTGGTTTGGTTCGATTCCATTGTTTTCACGACTTAAATTTTAAAATATAAGGTCTATCCTAGTTATGATAGATATAATATGGTTATGTTATAATATGACATTTTTCTATTATGCAAGTAATTACTTAAGTGAGAATTCTCCCTAAAAGTTTAAATTAGTTGAGTCTCGAGATTAACCAAGGCCAGACAGGACATACTTCACAATTTTAATTGACAATAGCAATTTTGAGGGTCAAAAGTGTCCAAAGAATTGACTGCGTTAGCCATTATTGGACCATTTTTTGACTTGAGTTTGAGATACCATTTGATTCAGTCCAGAACAACAGTCCAAAGGAACAATCATTTTGGAGAGCGCCACACATGATGGAGAATCATCATTGAAACAAGATTCAAGTATTAGCTACAACTCATAAGAATGACATGGGAAATGATTAGGATAAGAGAATGAGTAATGTTATAATCTAATAAAAACAATCTTTAAGATAAATCAAATAAATTTTACTGATCATTTACTTCTATCTTCGTATAAATATCAAAAATATCATTTAAAAACTGAATATGATAGTATAAGACTGAGATGGCAACTAATGGGGGTGAATCAATTGTTTAAAACTATGACTGATTTTTCTGCAAAATTCAAGAGTTAATAGGAGCGGAAAATAATATGCAGAAATAATCATGTAAATGTAAGGAGATAAAAGAGAAGAGAGTACACAAATGTTTTTATACTGGTTCACCTTCTTATCCACCGAAAGCTACGTCCAGTACTCTTGCAACAAGATATTTCTTCACTAGATATTAAGAGTAGTAATTACAATTTCTCACCACGAGATTCCCTTGTACCTTACTCACTCTCTAACACCTATATCACTCTTTGGAAAACACCATTTCCAAGTGACTCTATCCCCTTTCTTATCACACCCTTGTGAAAGAAAGTAATTCAATACTTTGATTTAAGAAAATGCTTAACAATGGCAATAAATTGCCTTTACAAGATTTTGAAGTCATAAACTCTTGCAATCCAATAAATCTATGTAACTTTAGTACTAATGCTCAAAATGTTTGAATAACTTGCAGTAACACTTAAGGTAACTTTGCAAAACAAGTTCTGAAAGTTATGAAAAAGTTGCACCAAGTGTAGAACAAGTATTCAGAAAATTGTAGTTTTTGTAAGTGATTTAATCTGAGTTATGTTATGTATATTGTGTGTTGTTTAAAATGAATTTCAAAGTCTTTATATAGACTTTCCAATCAACCAGAATACCTCTACGAAAATGTAGGATTCGTTTGGGTTGAAACCTGTGTGGTTTGAATATGAAAAACTGGTGTAAAATTCCTTGTTGCGGACTTTTTCTATCCTTAATCTCTTTAATTTCAAGTTGTAATAATTGCATAATTTTAGCTGATAATTTGTATACTGTAAGATTGCCATATTGACTTTAATTCTGTTCAAGTATATTTGCCTTATTTGTATTTGATTATCGGTGAGTGGCTAAGCAATAAGCCACTTCGCAACTTGCTGTTTTCCGTGAATAGGGCTTTGGTGCAAAAAGCGATAATTGGTAATCGCGACACCTATTTAATCCCCCCTTCTAGGTGTGTTTTGTCCACTGATACCTAACAAGTGGTATCAGAGCTAGTACGACTTATTAGCTCAACCTTATAGGTGTGATCCTTAAGGGAAATCAAATGGGTTCCACCAACCCCTTTGGCGGTGATGGCGCATCCATTAACCGCCCTCCCGTATTTAGTGGCGAGGGATACGCCTACTGGAAAGTCCGGATGAAGATATTAATTGAAGCCATTGACTCGGATATTTGGGAATCCGTAGTAAACAGACCTTTCATCCAAATGCAATTAGTGAATGATGAACCGAAAGAAAAGCCTAAGAGTCTATGGACCGATGATGAGCATAAAAAGGTTCAATACAACCTACGTGCTAAAAACATCATCACATTGGTCTTATCATATAATGAGTTCTTTCGGGTTTCACAATGTCAAAGTGCCAAAGAAATGTGGGACACTTTACAAGTGACTCACGAAGGCACTAGCGAAGTCAAGCGTGCCAGGATGAATGCCCTGACACATGAGTACGATCTTTATCGTATGTTGCCAACTGAATCTATCGGTAATATGCAAAAGCAATTCACACACATAGTAAACCATTTAGTTGCTCTAGATAAATGGTTTACCAAAGGAGAATTACCTAATAAATTTTTGCGTTGTCTTGACAAGAGATAGCAACCTAAAGTAACAACTGTCGTGGAATCCAAGGATCTTGTCTCCATGCCTTTGGCAACATTATTTGGAAAGTTTCAAGAGCACGAGATGGAGCTTAGCCGCTTGACGATGCTTAAAGAATCAGACCGTAAAAAGAAAAGCATATCTTTCAAAGCAACAACGTCTCAACCTATTGAAGAGAAAGAAGATGCTGGTTCTTAATCAGATATTGATGATGAAACGTTGAACCTTCTCGTACGAAAATTCGGGAAATTCTTAAAGAAATGAGGCTTTAAACGGTTTCAGAAGAAAGAAGCGCGTGAGTCAACTAGAAAAGGAAAAGGTAACAAAGAGTGCTTCACCTGCCATGAATGTGGTAAGCCAGGACACATGAGGTTTCAATGTCCTACTTATCTCAAGAAAGTTGATTCGGAAAAGAGCACTCCTTGAGACTTCAAGTCAAAGAAAGCCTACATAGTCCAGGATGTACTAGAGGATGATACGACATCAAGCACCTCAGACGAAGAGGAGACCACCAAGCTATGCTTAATGACCAGAAAAAATGAAGCTTGCGACTCAGAATCAAAGGAGGTAAACAATGAGGTATACTCTGAAACCTCATCTTCTTCTGATAACTCACCTCCTTATGAGGAATTATATAATGCTTATGTCGAATGGCATGATGAATTAAAGAAATTAGCTAGGATTAGTTCTGATAGAAAGCGGGTAATCCTTCTAAATGAGCAGAAAATAGTTTTGTTACAAAAAGAAATAGACGAGCCAAAACTTGAAAATGAAACTTTACATCTAATATTTTCTTGTAACACATACAATTGCTCTAATGATAATTTATGTCAATCAACTGTCTCTGATTCTTGCGAGACTTTGAACAATGAAAACTTGAAGCTTAACAAAAAACTCGCAAAACTCACAGAGAGTCAAAACCTATTAGACACTATGCTTAGTCAAACTAGAAATGTTGGTGACCATACTAGACTAGGATATATCCCCCATATACGTAGGAGAAGACCATATAGGAGACTTGTAACTCGACCTAATAAGAAATTTTATAACAAGAAGGTCTCTACATGCTTTTATTGTGGCATACATGGTCACACTTCCTACTCTTGTTACATCAGGAAATATGGTATACCTAGTGGTGTATATGCCTGGATGAAAAAGGGATATGACTCACTGGTTAATAACAGAAAAGGACCGTACCTGAAAAAGGCAAGTGATCTATTTTGCAGGTATGTCTACGAACATATGGACAACATTGGTATCTTGATAGTGGATGCTCGAGACATATGACAGGAGATAGATCAAAATTCTTAAATCTATCCTTGAAAGAGAAAGGGCTTGTCACATATAGAGACAACAAAAAAGGAAATATACTTGGCACTGGGACAATTGGCAACTCAACCTAGGTAGTTATTGATAATGTACTATATATTGAAGGCCTGGAGCACAAACTATTGATTATTAGCCAACTCTACAACAAAGGTAATCGTGTATATTTTGACTCTGGTTGTTGCATAATCCGTGATAATTTATCTAATAAGGTAACATTTGTCGGACATCGTATTAATAACATCTATATGGTTAACCTAGAAGATGTCACAATATTATTTTCCAAATGTTTTGTTTCTAAAGAAAAGGATATATGGCTTTGGCATAGGCGCGTCACTCATATTCATGTAAAACATCTAGATAAACTCTAAAAATAATTTGGTTGAGGGTCTACCAAAACTTGATTTCAAAACTCATGAAACTTGTGGTACTTGTCAAAAATGTAAACAAGTTAAAAACTCTTTTAGTAAAAAGAATGTGATATCCACAACAAGACCTCTAGAGCTTCTCCATATGGACTTGTTTGGACCTTCTCAAATAATGAGTTTTAGTGGTAGTTTCTATGCTTTGGTAATTGTTGATGATTTCTCTAGATTCACATGAACATTATTTTTATCTTTTAAGAGTGATGCATTTAAATCTTTCAAAAACCTTGCCAAACAAATTCAAAATCAGTTTAATCTTAAAATTGTGTTCATTCAATCTAATCATGATGGCGAGTTTGAAAACCATCAATTTGATGAATTTTGTAATAAACATGATATCATGCATAAGTTCTCGGCTCCTCGTACCTCTCAGCAAAATGGAGTTGTTGAGAGGAAGAATAGAGTTCTAGAGGAGCTTGCTAGAACTATGCTAATTGAGAGCAAGGTTCCTAAGTATTTTTGGGCTGATGCAGTGCATACTGCTTGCTATGTGATAAATCGTATACTCTTAAGGCCTACTTGTTTGAAAACTCCTTATGAACTTTTGAAAGGCCGAAAACCTAATATTGCTCATTTTCATGCTTTTGGATGTATTTTAAATAATGGAAGAAGAGCGCTAGGAAAATTTGATTCAAAAGCTGATGAGCGTATATTTTTAGGGTATTCATTGCATAGTAAAGCTTATCGAGTGTTTAATAAGTATTCCATGCAAGTAGAAGAGTATGTACATGTTCATTTTGATGAATCTTCTCCAAAAGAGAAGAGAAATGTATTTTTTGATGATGTTGTAGGTGCTTTAGAAGAAGCATACTCTAAGGATATGGACCATGACAAAGAAGAACAAGCTGAGCAAATTGAACAAGATGAGCATTAGGACATGCCAATCGCGTGGAAGACTAAGAAAGATCATCCACTTGACAAAGTTATAGGTGATATCTCTACGGGAGTGGTAACCCGTAGTTTTTTACGTAATTTTTGTAACTTTGTTGCTTTCGTATCTCAAATCGAGTCCAAGACCATCGATGAGGCCATTGAGGATGTGCACTGGGGTATAACTATGCAAGAAGAGCTAAACTAGTTCGAGCGCAATAATGTATGGGACTTGGTCCCTAAGCCAAAAGAACATCCAATGATTGGTACTAGATGGGTCTTTCGAAATAAACTAGATGAATATGGTTTGATCATTAGAAATAAGGCACACTTAGTGGCCAAAGGCTACAAACATGAGGAATGCATCGATTATGATGAGATCTACGCTCCTGTAGCCAGATTAGAGGCCATTAGGATGCTTTTATTCTTTGCATCGATTATGAATTTTAAGTTTTTCAAATGGATGTCAAGAGCGCCTTTCTGAATGGCTACATTCAAGAGGAGGTGTATGTTGATCAACCTCCTGACTTTAAAAGTTTTAATTATCCGAACCATGTATATAAGTTCAAGAAAGCTTTTTATGGCCTGAAACAAGCTCCCAGAGCTTGGTATGACAGATTGAGCTCTTTCCTCTTGGAAAAAGGGTTCGTGAGGGGTATGGTTGATACTATCCTTTTTATCTGTAGATTAGATGATCATGTATTATTAGTTCAAATATATGTCGATGATATAATTTTCGGATCGACTAATGACATTCTTTGTAAATAATTTTCTGAGATGATACATGGAGAATTTGAGATGTCGATGATGGGTGAGTTGACTTTCTTCCTTGGGCTACAAATTAAACAAATGGACAGTGACATCTTCGTTCATCAATCAAAGTATTACAAGGAGTTACTCAAAAAGTTCGATATGGAAAAATGTAAAGAAGCTTCTACACCTATGCCGTCCGCTTGCTATCTAGACAAAGACGAAAAGGAAAAAGCAATTGAGGTAACAAAGTATCGAGGAATAATTGGCTCTTTATTATATTTAACTGGGAGCCGCCCTGATATTATGTTTAGTGTTTGCATGTGTGCTAGATTTTAAGCATCTCCTAAAGATTCACACTATAGTGTTGTTAAATGCATCATGAGATATTTAAAAGGAACAATAAATATGGGATTATGCTATCTAGGGATGCCTCATTATCCTTGGTAGGGTATTTTGATTTCGACTTTTCTGGATGTAAGCTGGATTGGAAGAGCATTAGTGAGACTTGTCACTTACTAGACATTTCCTTCGTTGCATGGCATAGCAAAAAGTAAGCATGTGTTGCTTTATCCACCACCGAAGCGGAATACATTGCTGCTAGTGTGTGTTGCGCTCAAATCCTATGGATGAAGCAACAACTTAAGGACTTTGGTCTTAAACTAGAAAAGATACCCATTAAATGTGATAAATCAAGTGGCATAAACCTATCCAAGAATCCTGTCTTGCATTCGAGAACCAAGCATACAAAAATTAGACATCATTTCTTGCGTGATCATGTTCAAAAAGGCGACTGTGTGTTTAAATTTGTTGAAACTACTAAACAATTAGCTGATATTTTCACCAAACCCCTCTCACGAGATACCTTCTATGTTCTTTGAAGAGAACTTGGAATCCTTGATGAAAAATATATTGATTAAAATCGTCTAACTCTTTATTATATGCCTCGCATGCTAAATGTCTAATATGCTTCAAAATGAATACTTGTTGAATGTATTTCATTCGTAATATGATTCATGATCTAGTTTAATATGATTTATATGTATATGTGGCTGCTCAAAAATTGCTTGATATATGATAGAAATCTTCGCATGCGCCTAAACTCAAAATCATTCATGTTTCTCCAAATCTGATGCCTATTAATCGATTAACCACAAGTCTCAATCGATTAAAATGAGTTCCAGTAACCAACATTTACTTTTCACGAAATTTAATTGATTAATGTTCCATCTTAATTGATTACCTGGGCTCATATTTCTTGAAATCTGGAATTTTAACTATGATTAATCAATTAAATGTTGCTTTAATCGATTAACGACAGTAGATATAACAGAACCAGAAGCGTTTTTGCTATTTTTTCAAATTCTCTCTATCCCCTTTCTCTCAAAATCTCATAGGAAAAAACATAATCTGAGTTCTTAGCAAAAAAGAAGAATAAACCTCACCCTTCACCCACATTGCATTTATTTCATCCTATTTCCTCTCACAATTGTCCAAAAAAACCCACTTTCCAAATTCCAAAACCCTAAGGTTAAGTTCCCCTAAAATCCTTCTTCAACTCAGTTTTGCACTCAAAATGGAAAGAGGACAATAAAAAAGGATTAAGGAAACTGCTCAACGCCCATGAAGAACTCCCATTCCTACACCACCGAATCTGAATGTGAGGCAGGACCGTGGAGACCCCTACCACTCTCTCATACTGCAGGAGACTCAGTTGTCAAAGTTTCAGGGGAGGAAACCAACTTACATCAGGTATGTCAATTTAACATGGATGGCAGAACAAAATTTTGAGTTTCTGCAAGGTGTGCAAGCTCAAGGAGCTATCACCTTTTTGGAATTGAAGGTAAATATTTTCCTTGCCTTAGTTAGAGATTTTTATGCCAACTTCAGATAAAAGGATGCCAAATATTGTCTATGGTTTCTGGAAAGTTATTTGAGTTGAGTGAGGATTTTTTTTATGAATGTGGGAGGTTTATCCACCAATGGTTTTAGCATTGGTAATTGCAATTGGGTCAAGAATTCATTCGATGCTGCTGAGGTTTACAAGTCTTGTTTGAGAGGTCCCCATCTGTATATCCAAGGAGAATTAACAAAAGCTGGGTCATTATCTATGGAAAATAGACTATTGCACTATCTGATAGTGTACATCTTAGTTCAGAGAAACACAAATCATGCACAACCAACTGTGAATGACTTAAGGTTTATGTATGTTGTTAAGGAAAATGTCATGATTAATTAGTCTGAGGAGATTCTGAAGGTCATGTATACTATGTCAACATCACAATTCAAGTTGCTTCCCTATAGCATATTCATTTCGAGGATCATCGATTATCTGCATATTGATGTGTCTGATACTATCATCATGAAGTCTTCTGATAAAGATCACCTGGGTGGTGAAAGTTTGATCCACAAGATGGGTATTTACATGTATGGAAATACTTGGCAATACCAAGAGGATTATAACACTACTATGGACTTGGACTTATCTAGAGATGAGGATCAGGTAGGAACAAATTAGCCTAATGCATGAACTCAAGGGGAGTCGTCTGGAACAACACCACATGTACCACCCTTTGGATT
Source organism: Lupinus angustifolius (assembly GCF_001865875.1). Classification (NCBI taxonomy): domain Eukaryota; kingdom Viridiplantae; phylum Streptophyta; class Magnoliopsida; order Fabales; family Fabaceae; genus Lupinus; species Lupinus angustifolius. The sequence goes on from NW_017719779.1 coordinate 75,845, forward strand.
AGTTCAGTTGGATGCAATGGAGCAAAGGTTGAATAATAGAATGGGTCTACATTTTCAAACCTTGAAGGACTCGTATCATACAGATTTGGAGCAATTTGAGGAAAGACAGGTCGCCTAAATTGATAATCACTATCAATCTATGAGGAGCTTTGTTCAAAACACAGTTGAAGCACATAATGATAGGTTTTGTGCGGAATTTGAGAAGCTGAGAGTCCTCATTCAGGGAGATAGTAGTCTGATCATTCCTCATGATAGAGACATTCCTCTGCATCCTTAGATTAGAAGAACTTAGACCCTAGGTTTCCTCTAGTTTAGTTATTCTATTGGCTAATTTTTCATGTATTGTTTTGGGTTGTACTCTTGAGATATTTTGCTTCTTTGCTCTTGTTTGGGTTGTAACAGTTTCCATCTACTTTTGCTAAACTTTTATCACTTGATATGCATGATATCAGATTGTGCTTTAATCGTTGCTGATTTTTGTATTATATTGCCTATATCATATGCATATCTATGTCATATATAGTATGAATATTGTTTAATGGTACTTGACCATGACTGGTTATCTGCATCTATTATGTTTGATTGAGTCTGCTGTAAATATGTTATAATAATATTGCTTGATCATTCCATGCTCAATTTTTAATTGTATAACTTTTCATGCCATTAACCTTGTTCATTTACTGTATTATGTCAATTTAATCGATTAAATGCATACTTTTAATCGATTAAATCTGTGTAAACATGTGCACTTGTTCAAGCTTCCTTCAACTGGTTAATTAATTGAATCCCCAAATTTAATTGTTTGATTATAACTTTGATTTCATTATATAACTCTTCTTTCTTTTGTCTAGATTAAATCGTTTATCTTTTTGATAATGTCAAAAAGGGGAAAAGGTTGATTTGTTGTTTGATGTGATTTGCAGGTTGTAAATAAAAATTCAGCTTCCGTTGTCCAGCTATGCGCTTTAACTTTGAAATTAACAACCATGCATTCATTCTATAGCCATCATCAAGCTATGCATCAAAACAAGATTTGGTGTGGAGTTTGTCATCATCAAAAAGGGGGAGATTGAAAGTGCAAGTGTCAAAGTGTTGCACTATTAAATTGCCTATGTTTTGATGAAGACGAGGATTCATTGAAAGCTTGAAGATAACTTAACAAATCAACATGTCATGGACTAAAGAATCTCATATCTAGACTAAGTCTTATAAGAGTCATTTTGGAGTCATAGATATATGTCTTAGATATTGAGTCTAGGTTAGGTAAACCTAGGTGCAATTCTCACAAGTCTTAAAAATAATCAAATCATTTACATGAGACACGTAATATAGATTATTATATGTTCATGCATAAATCATACAAGTTATTTGTGCATCATAAGCATAATATATTGGTAAAACATGTATAGATGATAAACATAACATATAGGTAGTTTACCATTTTATCATCTAACAGAAAAATATGCCAGTTAATCGATTAAGTAATGAGTTAATCGATTAACGTGAAATCAATTTTAACAGATAACTGAAAAACTGAATTCAGTTATTCTCCACCATTCTCAACAGCCCGTTAATCGATTAACTGGGTATCAGAAAGCTTTTCTATATAAGCTGTGTTTTTAGGTCTTGCATTATACATCATATCATTCATTTTAGAATCGTTAAGTTGGATATTTTTCATGCTCATTTGTGTCATTTTAGGTAGAGAGAAATGCATAGTGAAATAGTGAGAGATAGTATCATGTTTAGGGTTTAATTGTGATCTAATTGCATGTGATTAATGTGTTAACATTTGCTATCTTATTTTATATGATTCTTGCATTTCTTTAGAAGAATTCTTGGATAGAAATTCTTTGTTTTCGTACATCAATTAACTCATACATATTCATGCTTACTTGTGAGTCTTGTATAGGGTTTTTAGCTGAGATTTAATTGTGATATTTTGAGCTATATTGTGCTTGATAATACTCTGTTTTTTGTACTGTTTTTAGTGTTGTAATAAGGAAAATCGTCTCTTGGTGTCGTACCACCAAAGAGACTCAGTGAGTCTTCATCAAGGCTTAGAGGTCTTGAGTTTAGAATATTTCTTGGCTGAGGCTAGATCGTAAGAAATATTTTCTTAGGCGATTAGGTGAGCCAAACCAAGAAATCAGGTTCTTGGATTCAAGAAGGGAGCATCTAAGTTTATGTTTTGGAAGTGTGCATGTAAAACTATATTCGTTTCAATATTAGTGAAGAAAATCTCCCGAGATCAGAAGAGGATGCCTAGATGTAGTTTGCAAGTGGACCTGTAAACGAACCAGGATAAAATTCCTTGTTGCATGCTTTTTTTATCCTTAATCTCTTTAATTTCAAGTAATCATTGCCTAATTTTAGCTGATAATTTGTATACTGTAAGATTTCCATATTGACTTTAATTCTATTCAAGTATATTTGCCTTATCTTTATTTGATTATCGGTGAGTGGCTGAGCAATAAGCCACTTTGCAACTTGTTGTTTTCTATGAGTTAATCGATTAAGACAAAGTGTTAATCGATTAACTAGAGCTTTTACCATAATAGGGCTTCAGTGCAAAAGCGGTAATTGGTAACCACAACACCTATTCAACCCCCCATTCTAGGTATGTTTTGTCCACTGATATCTAATAAGTGTGACTTTGGATTCACCAGCAGTGGATACACCAAAATGTTCAAGAATGTTGGTTATGAAGATAGCATAAGGCAGTGGGCTGTGAGATTCTACAACAGACCACATATGTCTCATTATTGTGTTAGCCCAATTGATTGAAAAGTTATGCTTAAGAGCATACATCAATTGCAGTTCCATGTCATTTATTTGAGAATGATTTGAATATTTTGGAAGAATGACGTAGCTCAAAAAGTAATGAAGCAAACGATCTTCGAGATTGAGATTTCCTACAGTGAGGATATCTCTACTCTTTACAGTTTCACCTAGCGCCATTTGCTTACGCACTTCTATTTCCCGCTTAGAGAATCTACACATATAGTAGTAGAACTCTTTTCTATCATAATTATCCCAATCACATGCAAGACCAAAGTCTTTGATGCTACCTTGAAAAGGCATGTTACAGCAAATGGAACTAAAGGTCTTAATATCCCAATTAATTTCTTTTCCTTTAACATATGATGTAAGACGATTTTTCCTAAAGTTCAAGTTACAGTAAAACACTTTAACAAGTTCAGGATAATAGGTTTTTGATTCATCACAGAAATCAAAAAGATCTTGTTGCCTTTGAAGAGTAGGGAAATGAAAATCTTCAAACTCAAAGTTACCGACATTACCATACTTAGGAGCGAAAATGGAGCTTCCAAGAAAATGCTCTGAGAATATTTTGCATTGAACATCATTTTCAAGAAGACGTGCTAAGTCCAAAGGATTAACTTCAGAAGATGAAGCTCATTGCTTTCTTTGAGACACAAGGGTATGTTGCTTCTTAGCTCTTGATGATGTCGCCATGAATTGTGATTTCTGAAAGGTTAGGTTTTGACTTTTGAGAGATTTGAGGATTTTTGATTGAGGCCACTAAACACGAAATCTATAGAGCTTTCTTTAGTTTATAGACATGAGAAAGATATTTGTACTCTTCAAAACATGGAGGTTGTTCTACAAACACTTCCTCTTGTATATAACCATTAAGAAATGCGCTTTTTACGTCCATTTGATATAACTGAAAATTTAAGGAGCATGCATATGCAAGTAGCAACCGAATAACCTCAAGTTTAGCACTAGGAGTGAAGGTCTCATCAAAATCTATACCTTCTTCCTGGTTGTATCCTTGTGCTACCAGTCTAGCTTTATTTCTAACAATAATTTCATTTTCATCCAATTTATTATGGAATACCCAACGAGTTCCTATAACATGCCTATTATCTGGTCTAGGTACAAGTTTCCAAACTTCGTTTCTCTCAAATTGGTTCAATTCTTCTTGCATAGCAAGAGTCCAATGTTCATCCTCGATTGAATCATCAAACTTGGATGGTTTTATTTGAGAAATGAGAGCCATGTTTAAACAAGCATAATTTAGCTTTAAACGAGTAGTGACACCCTTACTTATGTCGCCAATGATCTTGTCAATAGGATGGTCTCGATGAGTTCTCCATTCTTTGATTAAATCAGAATGAATATGCTTTTATTGAGAAGATAGAGTATCATCCATTGTCAAGTGCTCAGTATTGGTTGTTGCATTGGTAAAAGAATCCTCTTTTGAAGGGGAACTTGGCAAGTCCTCTTCATCAAGAGTTATCCCATCCTTTATTATAGGATTGGTTACATTAAAAGATACATGAACAAATTCTTCTGTGGCTAAAGTTCTTTTATTGAAAATTCTATAAGCCTTACTCGTAAAAGAGTAGCCTAGGAAGAGTCTTTCATCAGCTTTTGTATCAAACTTGCCTAAGTTATCTTCACCATTATTTAAAATAAAACATTTACAACCAAATACATGCAAATGAGAAATATTTGGTTTTCTACCTTTAAAGAGTTCATAGGGGGGTTTCTTGAGCCCAGAAATATTTTGGGAGATTAATTTCATTCAACATTGTATGAGCAAGTTCTTCTAAGGACCAATTCTTTCTCTCTACAACACCATTTTGTTGTGGTGTTCTAGGAGTAGAAAAATTATGATTGATACCTAGATCATCACAGAATTCTTCAAAAGAAGCATTTTGAAATTCTCCCCCATGATCACTTCTTATAGCAGCGATTTTTAGATATTTTTCATTTTGAACTCTTATAGCATATTTGCTAAAGGCGTTGAATGCCTCATTCTTATGAACTAAGAATAGAGTCCAAATATATCTTGAAAATTCGTCTACTATAACAAAAGCATAGTAATTACCACCATAACTCTTGGTCCTTGAGGGGCCGAATAAGTCCATGTGTAGTAACTACAATGGTCTATCGGAAGAAACCATATGCCTAGGTTTGAAAGAAGTCTTTGTTTGTTTACCCATTTGACAAGCACTACATTGTCTTTAACAAACTTCATTTTGGGTAAACCAACAACTAAATCTTTCTTAATCAGTTTATTCAAATGATCCATATGAATATGGCCAATTCTCCAATGCCAAAGACAAACATCATTATCATTATTAGCAACTAAACATTTTATTGGTAAAGATGAATCTTTGTCAATCATATAAATATTATTTATTCTATTACCAATTAGTTTAGAGTTATTATAATCCTTACTTTTGACGATGCATTTATCCGGGTAGAATGTCACATGAAATCCTTTGTTGCATAGTTGACTTATGCTCAACAAGTTGTGCTTGAGTCCTTCGACATATAATACTCTTTCTATAGTCGTTGAAGGTGGCTTACCGATTCTACCAACTCCACGTATTTTTCTTTTGTTGTTATCACCATATGTGACATAGCCTTTGTCCCTTGGAGTAAGGACATAAACCTTATCTTTGTCACCCGTCATGTGCTTTGAGGACCGCTGTCCAAGTACCATAAATTGCAGGCGATTCAAACTTTCCGGCAAAACAGGTTAAGTAATATTAGGTACCCAATTTTCTTTGGGTCCTACATGGTTAGCACCTTTCTCAATCCATCTATAATGACTTAAGGGTACACCATGTTTTCTAATCATGCAAGTGTTTGATATATGCCCATGATTCTTACAGTAAGTGCATACGGGATGATGCTTATGTATCATACATTTGTTGTTATTAACATTAGATGCATGGATACTTTGTTTTTGAAAGTTTATCTTTGTTGAGACATTTTGTTTCTTAGAAGCTTGGTTATTGGAATAGCCAAGACCTCTTCGGTCTGTAGAATGTCTCTGAACCTTGATAATTTTGTCCAATTCTTTGTTGCTCTTTTTTATTTTATTAAATTCAAGACTTAATGTTGAAACTTTCTTTTCAAGAGTAATGCAGTTTTGACATGGAGAAGATGATGGTTTATTTCTGAATACTTCTAACTCATTTTTTTGTTGTAAAAAAAGTTTGGTGAGTTTGACGTATTCATCATGTAACTAATTAAATGCATTTTGCAATTCAGAAGAAGAAAATAGGATAGGTTCATTTACCTCTTCATCATCAGAGTGATGAGATGTCATGAAAGAGAGATGTGCTTGTGCTTCATTTTATGGTTCAGAGGCAGAACTGATATCATTATCTTCCCAAGCTATGTAAGCTCTTCGTCCAATCTTCATTTCATTTTTACCCTTGAAGGTATTCCTCTTCAGATTTGGACAATCCATTTTCATATGACCAGATTTGCCACATTTAAAGCATGTGACGTTTTGGTTTGAAGTGGAAGTATCATTATTCTTGGTGAATTTCTTCATTTGTCCAGTTTTAGTGTCTTTTGTTCCATCTAAGGAACTTGCTGAACTTCTTTACGAACAAACTTATATCTTCCATCTCCTGATGAATCATATCTATCCACTTTTGCCTTGAGAGTGATATTCTTCTTCTTTTTTTCTTGCTCTTCATATTGTTCAAGTTGACTGATTTCTAATTCACGTTCCTACAATTTTCCAAACAAAGTAGCCAGGGAAATCTTTGATAAACTTTTCTTTTTAGAAATGGCTGTAACTTTTGGTTGTCATGTTCTGGTAAGTGATCTTAGAACTTTTAAGTTAAAGTCGCTATTTGATAAAGTTATTCCAAGTGCAATGAGATGATTTATAAGATGAGTAAATCTCTTTTGTAAATGAAGTATTTTCTCTTCAGGCTTCATATGAAACATTTCGTATTCCTGGGAAAGAGTATTTAGTCTCAACCTTTTTACCTCTTCGGTTCCTTTGTGTGTAGTCTCTAGAGTATCCTACATTTCTTTAGCATATTTGTAGTTTGATACTCTAAAAAATTCATCAATGCCGAGTGCATAAGTGAGGATATTTTTTTTCTTTTAGATCATATTGTACTTTCTTCTTGTCTTCATCATTCCATGAGGATTTCGGCTTCACTTCCCTCACACTGTTGATAAATGTGAAGGGTTCATAGGGTCCTTCCTCAATTTCATTTAAAATGTCTAGATCTTGAGACTCTATGAAGATTCTCATTATGATCTTCCAAAAGTAGTAGCATTCTCCACCATAGCTTGCAGGGCGATTGATGTTGGAACCTTCTCTTAGAAATGATCTTGCAGCCATCTTTGAAGCAGGATCAATTTTGGGAATAAATTACTCAAAAAAATCTTGGGTGCCAATTGTAAGACTGAGATGACAACTAATAGGGGGGTGAATTAGTTGTTTAAAACTATGACTGATTTTTCTGTACAGTTCAAGAGTTAATAGCAGCGAAAATTAATATGCAGAAATAATCAAGTAAATATAAGGAGATAAAGGAGAAGAGAGTACACAAGTGTTTTTATATTGGTTCACATTCTTGTCTATCGAAGGCCACATCCAGTACTCTTGCAGCACAAGAGATTTCTTCACTAGATATTAAGAGTAGTAATTACAATTTCTCACCCCGAGATTCCCTTGTACCTTACTCATTCTCTAACACCTATATCACTCTTTGGAAAACACCCTTTACAAATGACTCTACCCCCTTTCTTATCACATCCTTGTGAAAGAAAGTAATCAATACTTTGAATGAAGAAAAACGTTTAACAATGGCAATGGATTGCCTTTACAAGATTTTGAAGTTATAAACTATTGCAATCCAATAAATCAATGTATAATTTAGTAATAATGCTCGGAAGGTTTGAATAACTTGCAATAACACTCAAGGCAACTTTGTATAACAAGTTCTGAAAGTTATAAATGCGTTGCACCAAGTGTAGAACAAGTATTTCAGAAAATTGTAGTTTTTGTAAGTGATTTCAATCTGAGTTATGTTATGTATATTGTGTGTTGTTTAAAATGAGTTTCAAAGTCTTTATATAGACTTTTCAATCAACCAGAATACCTCTATAAAAAGGTAGGATTCGTTTGGAATGAAACCATTTTGTTTGGGGTGAAAGCTGTATGGTTTGAATTTGAAAAACTGGTGTAACAACTCTTAGTAATCGATTACCCAACTGTTCTGTCCAACTGGGTAATCATTTACCATGTTGTGTAATTGGTTACCCACATGGAGTAATCGATTACCCAACTGTTCTGTCCAACTGGGTAATCATTTACCATGTTGTGTAATTGGTTACCCACATGGTGTAATCGATTACCCTGATAATGTTTTGTTGGATAACTTGTTTCTCACTCATGTATCCTCTTACTTAGTTCTGGTAACAAGTTACTTAGTTACAGTAACCAGTTACTTAGTATTTTGAAAATTGTTTTCATTTATACTTGTGCTTATTAATTTTTTTAAAATACTTTTGAGCATTACTACTAAGTGTATAGATTTAAAGTATAAGGATAGAAGTACCTGAAGACTTATATTTTAATTTCTTTGAAGCTTTGTCTTCATTTTCTTCATAAGTATTCTTCCTTTTCTTCTTTTATGTGATGTTGGTGTCTTCATCAAAATCTTGCCAAGGTCAGGAGTCAGATCTTCTTCACAAATAGTACATCCCATCATTTTTATAAGACCCTTGTGAGATTATAGTTTTGATATTTTATGGGGGATTGTTTTTGTTGTTAAAATATCTTTATATTAATTGATAGGAAAGCGAAAATCATTAATTGAGTAAGTAGATGAAAAAGTCCAATTAATGAAGGATAATTTAAAATTAGAAAGATAAATTAAGTAATGAAAGCGATACTTGTTGGAATGTGTTGAGAATAATATAATTCATTTAGCTAGTTAGTCGATTCAAATTAATTTCGTTAATAGATTAATAAGTTCGTATAATCGATTGAACAATTCTTTTATTTTCTGTTATAAAAGACATTGTGCCTGAAATGGAAATGGCGCGAAATATTATTCAGTTTTAACTATCTTATCTCATATCCTAATAATCGATTATTTGTTGCCTTAATCGATTAAAATCTTTCTTTCTTTTCAAAATTCATTTCTTTGTTTCTTTCCCTCCAACAATGGTATGTAGAGCTTTTGTGTTTCTTGATATCTGGTCTGAGAAAAGAAGGAAGAAAGCAAGAATCACCTTCTCATGACAAACAATAATGGATTTACTATGACACTGCCAACTCTAGATGGAAAGAACTATGAAAGGTGGAATATGCAGATGACGGTTTTGTTTGGCTACCAAGAAGTTCTTGAGATAGTGCAGAATGGATACCAATCAATTGGCGAGGATGTTACTGAAGCATAGAGATCCACTTTCAGAGAATGCAAGAAAAGAGACTGCAAAGCCTTGTTCATGATTCATCAATGCATGGACTTATTTAACTTTGAGAAGATTGCCAATGCCAAAACAACAAAGGAGGCTTAGGACAATCTTGAAAAGAGTTATGCAGGAGCTGAAAAGGTTAAGAAAGTGAAGATGTAGACCTTGAGAAGGGAGTATGAATTGTTGCAAATGAAGGAGGGTGAGACCATATTAGAATACTTCACCAAAATTAGATCCTTGACAAATCTAATGAAGGGGTGTGGTGAGGTTTGCAGATCACAGTTCCATTGAAGCTTAGGGAATTGGAGATATTTCAATTCAGAGAAAAGATGGCAAGCACTCTTGTATCCATAATGTCTTGTTTGTGCCCAAGATGAGAAGCAACTTGTTGAGTCTTGGTCAATTGCTTGAGAAAGGGTATACAATGCTGATGGAAGATAGAAGGTTAAAGGTGTTTGATAGTGACAAGAATTTGATCATGAAAGCTCCGTTATCTAGCAATAGAACTTTCAAGGTTGGGATTCACATAGACAATCACAGATGCTTGATGTTCAACACTGTTCTTGAAAGTTGAATATGGCATCAAAGGTATGGTCACTTGAACTTCAAAGGCTTGGATTTCTTGAGCAGTATTGGAGTTGTAGCTGGTTTGCCACATATCAAAACTCCTAGTGAACTATGTGATATTTGTCTTGCAAGTAAGCAGACATGAAACACATTTTCTACTTACATTCCAACTAAAACAACAAAGCCACTTGAGTTGGTGTATTCTGATGTGTGTTGGCCTTTTGAGGAGAATTCACTAGGGGACAACAAGTACTTTGTGACCTTCATTTATGACTTGAAATGGAAAACATGGGTGTACCTAATCAGAAGAAAGAGTGATGTATTCACCAACTTTCTCAACTTCAAGGCTCAAGTTGAAAGACAAAGTGTGCAGAAGTTGAAATCATTAAGAACATATGGTGGTGGTGATTACCTATCAATTGAATGGAAGGATTATTATGAGAATGAGGGGTTGATCCATGAAGTAACAACACCATACACCCCACAACATAATGGTACCACTGAAAGGAAAAACAAGACCATATTGAACATAGCTAGAAGCATGTTGAAGGCAAAAGAGATGCCCAAGAAGTTTTGGGGAGAAGTTGTCTCAATAGTTGTGTACATTCTGAATAGATGCCCTACAAGAAGACTTGGTGAAATTATCCCTGAAGAGGCTTGGTCAGGTTTAAAGCCAAGTGTAGGTCATTTTAGGATATTTGGCTCAATCTGTTACAAGCATGTTCCTAAAGTGCAAAGGAAGAAGTTGGATGATAGAGGTGAGAAACTAGTCTTACTTGGCTATCACTCCACATGAGCATACGTAGTCTTCAATCCATTAACTTAGAAGATAATGCTAAGTAGAGATGTGAAGTTTGATGAATCACAAGGCTGGAATTGGAATGAAGACAGTGGTGGTTCAGAAAAGCAACCTATGTTGTAACTTGATGAAGATGTACTAGGAGATCAACTAATGCCTGTTGAGCAACCAACTGTAGTTGAGGCTCAGAATCAGAGAATGTTTCAGAGAAATAGACAAGCTCCATCAAGACTAAGTGATTATAAAGTCTTTCCAGATTCAAAAATCACTATAGAAGGTGAATTGGTTCACATGGCTCTATTAGCAGAGATGGAACTAATGAACTTTGATGAAGCAATCAAGAAGGATCATTGGATGAATGCTATGAAAGAGGAACTTAGGTCCATTGAGAAGAATCAAACATGGGAGCTCACTCAACTACCAACAGGCAAGAAGTATATTGTTGTAAGATGGGTGCACAAGTAAACCCAAAAGGAGTAGTGACTAAGTACAAGGCTAGGCTGGTAGAAAAAGGGTTCATACATAGACAAAGCCTAGACTATGATGATGTTTTTCCTCCTATTGCAAGGATGGAAACCATAAGATTGGTAGTTTCTTTGGCAAGTTACCATAGCTGGGCAATACATCAGATGGATGTCAAGTCAGCTTTCCTAAATGGACCACTATAAGAAGAAGTTTTTGTCACTCAACCACCTAGTTTTGAGGTTGCAGGAAAGGAAGGTTTGGTGTATAGGCTGCATAAAGCTCCTTATGATCTCAAGCAGGCTCGAAAGGCATGGAAGGATTGATGGGTTCTTGTTATAACTTGGGTTTGTCAAATGCACAGCTAATAAGGAGTATACATAAGGGGTTCAAACTTGAATGAGTTACTAATAGTTTGTCTATATGTGGATGATTTATTGGTAACAGGCAGGAAAGTTGAGGAAATTTGTGCTTTCAAGGAAGATATGAAGGCTGAATTTGAGATGAGTGACTTAGGGGACCTATCCTACTTCAGTGGGATAGAGTTCATAACAACCAAGGATGAAATGTTTATGCATCAAAGGAAATCAGATGTATTAGAAAGGTTTCAGATGAAGGACTGCGATTCAGTTTCCACACCTGTTGAAGTTGGCATTAGATATGATGAACTGGAAGGAGATTCAGAGGTGGATAAGACCCTATACAGACAGATGATAGGATGTCTTAGATATGTATGCAACACAAGGCCAAACATTACATATGGAGTAGGCTTGGTATGCAGGTGTATGAAGACACCAAAGAAGCCTAATTTACTTGCATTCAAAAGAGTACTGAAATATGTTAAGGGAACAATTGAATTTGGATTGATGCTTCCTGCCAAAGCCAACAACCTCAATCAGAATATGCTTGGGTTCAATGATGCTGATTGGTGTGGAGATAAGAGTGATAGAAAGAGCACAACATGTTATGTGTTTATGCTTGGTGATACTCCAATCTATTGTTGCTCAAAGAAACAAGATGTGGTTGCATTATCTTCATGTGAAGTAGAATATATAGCTACTTGTATGGCTGCTTGTCAAGCTCTATGGTTAGAAACTCTGAGGACAGAATTGAGACTAAGAAAGAAAGAAGAAAGCTTGTTGTTGATGGTTGACAACAAGTCAACAATAAACCTTGCCAAGAATCCAATGTCACATGGGAGAAGCAAACACATTGAGATAAGGTTTCACTTTCTTAGAAATCAAGTAAGTAAAGGGAAATTGAAGTTGGGATTCTGCAGATCTGAAGTGCAAATTGCAGATATTCTAACTAAGCCATTGAAGAAGGGAAAGTTTGAAGAACTTAGACATAAGCTTGGAGTCTATAATCTAGCTAGTATGAATTAAGGGATATTATGAAGAATAATGTAATTCATTTAGCTAGTTAATCGATTAAAAGTAGTTTCGTTAATCAATTAATAAGTTTGTATAAGAGGTGTCAAAACGGGCGGGCCCGCCAAAGCCGAAAGTTTATAAGGCTTGGGTATCATATTAGACACATTTTATAGAATCTGGGCTATATTAAATCTAAGCTTGAGCCGGCTTACGCAGACGGGTTTGGGCTACCCATTTTCCTTAAAAAAAATTATGTTTTTTGTGACATTTACCTTAGTAATAAGCATTAGGTGAAAATTGACAAAACAAATTATAATAAAAAATAGATATTAAATATTGTATTATTAACTTTGAATAAAAAATAAAGTAGTGTCTAAACATAAATATTTATAAATTACAATAATATTATAAAGTTAAACACTATTATTTTTCCTATTTTATGGAATATCCTTTTAAGCACAATAATAAAATAATGTATCAAAGGAAATGAGAAAACATTAAACTATATAGATTTCAAAATTTTTTTTAATTATGTATTTAATTAAATTTAACTTCTACAACAAAAATATAATAAAGAAATTAGTTTTACAACAAAACTAAAAGATAATATAATTGTTTAACATATAGAACTCCACACAATCAAATTTAATATCATAGTTCACAATGAAAGTGTTGTTAAAAACATATAAAATATAATATTTTTGACGGTGTTAGAGAGTAAGTGTTCAATAGAAATGAGAGATTTAATAAAAGAGTTATGTTAAAAATCATATACTTGGACTTGACATCACGTCTTAACTCAAACACAAGACATTAGATTTATAAGTTTGGTTGCATTAAGCATAATAAGTGTATTAAAAAAATTATATTTTAATATCAAATGATATATATTTTTTAAATAGATTAAATATGTTAAAATTTAAATAAATATTTTTTAGTTTATGTGGGCTAACCCACCATAACTCCAACCCGCTTAGGGCGGGTTTGGGCTATAATTGGATATGCATAAATTATATCCGTGTTTTTTAGTCCAGTCCAGTTTATCGCGAGCCCGGCATGGGCTAACTCGAACCCGTCCGAGTAGCCCGTTTTGACACCTCTAGTTTGTATAATCGATTAAACAGTCTTTTATTTTCTGTTATAAAAGACATTGTGCCTGAAATGAAAAATGCGTGAAGTATTATTCAGTTTTAACTATCTTCTCTCATCTCCCGATAATCGATTACCTATTGCCTTAACCGATTAAAATCTTTCTTTCTTTTCAAACTTCACATATTTCCAAAAAGATTAATTCTTTATCTATAGAGTGAAGAGATACATTTGATAATAGCAAAAAAGATATACATTGTTAAGAATGTTAGCCTAGACAATATTCATCTATATATATTGTCTTTCTTGTCTTCTATTCCCACCATTAATGCCCTAAAAGTGAGTGAATTGCAATTTATTTTATATCTAAATTATGATAGTAAATAAATCAAAGTATCTGAACTAAAATCTGAAACTCAAAACTGCTTCTTTGAGGGTGTTAGATTTGAGTGTCTAAACTAAAGTCTGAAATTTTTTCATTGCTGATTTTAAAGAGAACTTTTATTTGCATAAAAAGTTGTGCACAACATAAAATGACATTTCACTTATTTTTGTGACAAAACTTTCAAATCTTTCATTTTGAGTGAAAGCATAACTAATTAAATTTCAAATAAGTTTATGAAATTATTAACTAAAAGCAAGAAGAAATATTTATAATATTACATGGAAATTATATTTTAAAATCTTTTTGTCAACTTTTCACCTCAACATTCTTTTTCATATTCACCTCTATGATTTATGATTTTATTCACTTGAGTAGCTTAAAATAAGTTTCCCCTTCGTTTTAAATTTCTAGAATATTAATATCCCTTGAAGAAAGCTTTAGTGATATGTTATATGTGGATTTTACCAAATTTGTTTATTTCACATCTTTCATGAGTGCCGCATACGAGATCAAATTTCTGGTGCAGCATAGAAGATGAAATTTGTTCTCTCATGTATCATGCTGTATAAAATTCAATTGATAATTTAAAACAAAATTATTTCTTAACCAATAATGAATTTTTGAGATATGAAACGCGAAATCTGATTTTTTGTGAGGTAATGAGTTACCATAGAGGAAAGTGACGTTTTTGCCTATAGTTTTAACTTTTAAGAGTAAAAGTATTATCTCATAATAAATTTAAAAGATATTTATTATTGCAAAAAAAATGAATTACATTGCATTTTTTTGTTTAATTTTTTATAACACTTTTCTCTTCAGTAGTAAAGAGGATTGTAACTCCCTATAAGTTCAGTCCAATATTGCTTGTAATGTCATGCCATATGGCTTCCACCAATTTTATATTCGAAATCTCAAATGAAAACTGGTTTAAAAGTTAAAACACAGCTTGTTTGTACAAGCAATATAAAATTTGCATGTTCCCTTACGATTGTTATTCGTGATTTTAAAAACACGCATCCGAATACACATAAATAGAAACAATGCCACTTAACACTTTCATTACTGAACCTTCCTCATTGACCAAATATTCCATTTAATTAGAACTTTTTCTTTATTCTTTTGCTACCATTTTAATTAGGACCAGACTAGATGCTAGATATATACTTTATCTTCTCCCTTAACGTCTAAAAGATCCTGATTCCTTGCCTCTCGAATAAGTTTAGGCAGCTTAATCTTCATACAGTTTAAATTGTGGCGGCAATTTCAGAAACGTTTTAAACTATTGCTGACACATGTGATGGATGCAGCCATAATGACAATTATGATACAGTTTTGATGAGAACCCTTCTTAATACACTTGTATACTAATCAATTTTTCAAAATCAAGAAATTATACTTGAGAATAACTACTATTGAACAAATAGGAACCCAACCTTACAACTAGTACTAATGGACCACAGAGAAAAGAATCTTCCAGTAATGGTGGAAGAGTCCATATATTACTTTGTACCCAAGATAAAATGGGTGATAAGGATTCTATATATCGATGATGACGAGATAGATATTCAACCATCTCTTTTTCTCAATTTATGATTCCTTGAATTGAGTTATTTTTAACCAATTATCATGCTAACCCCATGACCATATATTTGTGGTTCGGATCAAGAGTGACAGTGATTGATGCAACTTGACATTGAGGGTAGATTCACTTGAAAATGTCGTACCCTTCATAAAATTAACTTATAATTGTGAAATACTGCAATTAATAAGTGATTTTCATTATAGATTTGATTTTCTATAAATTTTCTATAGATTTTCATTATAAATTATGTTATCCTAATGTTTGACTAGTTAAAAGAAAGTATAAACATAAACCATAATTAAGCCTTATATGTGTCTCTAAAACCATTCACAATTATCGAGACTCATCACATTAACATTAAATCAACATTTTCTTCTTTAGGCATAATAGTTGTTCAAAGTTCAAATTCTCGTAAACTTTTAACATTCTTTTAGTGAATTCATTTTTATTTTATTTTATTCATTTCAATTATTTTGATACTTTATTATTTCTAAAAATTAATCTATTCCCCACTATTTTGTAAATTTGATTTTTTAATTCAAATACCGTTTTTGAATTCCATAATTTTTCTATAAATTATATTTGCATACAAAAAATGTTCGTAAATGAAAATTATATAAAATAAATAAAGTACATAAAGGGAATATTGAAAATTACATTAAATTTATAACTATTTTTTATATATTTCTTACACGTCTTTTTCATGAAAATGAACAAAAAGTTTGTGCAGTATTATATGGCACAAGGTAATTATCTAAACAAATAAGAATAAGCTCACGAAAAGTATGATGAATGAGTCTTTAAAATTATTTTCTATAATCAAACTCTGCATTAAATTTAGCCTCCAAGTGAAAACTAAACTCTATCAAACTCTTAATTATAACTTCAATTGAGGGAATAAGACATGTTAATTGAAATATCATTGAATTTCCCACAATTGCATCTAAAGGACTTGGACACACGAATGTCTTAACTTTTTCAACGTGTAACTATCCCTTATCATTACAGCGTCATAGTGATCTTCAAGGAATTTTGTACTATATAAAGTTTAAGTCCAAAATTTCTATATAAGCCATTACAAAAGGCAATCCCAAAATATTGGGCATTGGTTCTTCTATTTCTGAAGAATATACTAGTCTAAAGCCTAAGCCTAGTTGCAAGATATTAACAGAAAAAAAAATAATTCCATAGGGAGGCGGCAATATAAACCAAGTTGTTACCTATATATCCATGGTATCACTACGCCCACCAATTAAATATATGATGCTTTTTTAAGCTTTAGCCTTATTCCAAACTCGAAAATGACCTAAGAGCATGGTTGTTAAATCTTAAGAAATTTCTTTTAAACAATCTTGAAATATTCTAGAAAAATGATTATTGTGAAATAACTTTTGTGGGAAGCAGAAAATTATTATGCAATTGACTAAAATTATAAAAAAAGTAAACATGTTTTAATCTTTTATATTCTCTCTTGTACAAGTATTTTTTAAGTTGAAAAATATAGCACATAAAAGTTAAAACTGAATTTTACCTTCTTTTAGGCTTCTATTTTCCAAAAAGTCACTTTTTCGGAGAGAAAAAACTATAGCGAACTGGTAGCTACTAATACATCAATCTTTACCTCTCATTTGCTTCTTATTTTCATTGTATTTACACACTTAAATTATATTATAGTAGTAAAGAAGCATTGTATGAAATACCTCCTAATGATGATGTTAGAAGAACATTTACACGTATGTATGTTGTTTTTCTATTTCTAGGAATATTCTCTCACAAGTAGGTGGTCTTTGTGGCCGGCTACTCTCAATTACAGAGAGAGCAGTATACAGGTAAGATTATAATATATGATAAAAAACAAAATTTTAGTGATGTAAATTTTACTTTTTGAATTAAATATTTTATAAAGTTACCCCTCTCACATTAACAAAAGTCCAGTATTAAAGAGGAATCCATTAGTGTTTATGTTTTTACAAATTTCTACATGTTAGCACCAAAAGTGAAGTTGAGGATTGATTTGCTTAACTATTTTGAAAACTACCAATCACAAAAAGAAAAAGTAATGCTATAGTATTGTGTTAACAAAAAAAGTATATTGGTTTAAGAGAAGAGAAATAGATGTAAAAATAATAAAAGAATTTTATACATGATTATTACATTATATATTATTTATGTTCAATTATTATTGACGTTTTAAAAAATTATACAAATGAATGACAAATAACATACTAATTATACATAAATATTTATACTGGTAATTTATAGATATTACACTCCTAATAAAATGCAACATCTTGCTCTACAAATAAAGAAAGTAACACAGAAATTCATTTGCAAATTTTATAAGAAAAGGATCAATTGCAAGTAATTAAAATTAACTCCATCGACATCTTCTAATTCTTTTTTGAATCTCTAATGTCAAAAAGTTTCACCTTTGATACTTCCCCCACTCTGACAAGTTTATGCTCTTACATCATGCCATACAAATTAGCCTTCGGACAACGCATGATTCTGATTTTATCATACTTAGATTGAAAAGTTATAACCATATCTAGAAAAAAAAAGGCTAATGACGGTTTATGTTCACATCCTGTCTTTCCCTTACCCATGACCAACCATTATAGAAAAAGGGCGTTCAATGCACGAAATTCCACTTAATGGAATTTGAGGAGGCCAAATGTATGTCATTTTACTCCCATAAATAAAAGATATTTTTCATAATTTGAAGATTTGGATGTATGATCTCATGGTCATTAAACAACAAATTTATCGTTGCGCCAACCTTCCTTGCTCATGACCAACCATTATATAAGTTTAAAAAAATAAGAATGTTGATGTTCCTGATATAAATGCCAAACAAAAAGGGCCAGCTAGACTCAACCCATTGTTTAGAGAAGGAACTTATTTATATGCATCTTGCTTTAATTATCTAAATACTATAACAAGTTCTTATTGATGAGTGAGTAATTTCTGAAGCCTGCATATTGTTCTCCTTCATGTGCAATGGCCTGAGGTGACAGCAAAAGACAAAGTAACACATCATCAAGGATGTTCTTTATATACATGGCACTATGGCAGTATTATATTTGTTGGTATTTAATTTGATGTATTCCCTGAAAGTATTTTGTTGATAAGAACTGTGGAAGAATAATAAAGTATTATTAGTTTTATTCCTTTTCAAATTTCTTCCTATTTTTTACCTACTTGCAGGTTCCTATAAATGTTGTAATAATTTGGATTATTTGACCACTTGCACGTTACAAGATTTTCAGATTGCCCATTTTTATCCTGCATGCCCATGCTCCATGGTTACTGTCCCAGTGAATACCTAGTCACATGGCCTTATGTCATCATTCTGGTGTTACACTGATTTATTTCTCTCGAACTTTTTACGACTCAAACTTATGATCTCAGGAATATACTCATTGATTCCATTAGAATTGCTACCACTAAATTGTACAATTTAGTGATAGAAGGTTAAATAAAATCAATTTTATTTGAGATTTTTAGTTTGAATCGGGGAAGATATTTCCAGTGAATAAATAATGGTAAGGGTGACAGAACTTAATGGGAAGTGAATTTCGATGCCACATGATCAAAGGTTAAGGGTGAAGTGTTACAGTTACTACTCTTCTAAAATCAAAATATAAACCATATCCTTATGCACATAACAAATACTTGCCCAATTAACCAACAATTTCATTTATTCTTGCCATATAAGTATACAAAATCATGCACAATCTTTATCTGAAACCAAGTGACCAGGGGAAGGGGTCCCAACATTCAAAAGAGTAGTAGGTAAGGTAACCCGTTTAATCTTTGGACAGGGTAAAGAAAAAACAAGCCACAATTATTGTACGGACACAACCACTGGCCAGCAAGTGTTTGTATGGTGTTCATGGCAAAGTACAGTTATGATATCACCTGCAATGATGAAATCACAATGATCTCTCTCATGCACTTGAAATCTTTTGAACAAAGATCTTGTGATTTTGTGATGTGGATGTTTTTGTATGAAGTAGCAATACTTGAACAAACTTATACTCGTCTTTTTAAATTGTAGGTGCAATCGGGATTACGGTCGTGGTTATTGTAATTATGGTCATTGTGGCTTTTGCTATATGGATTGCAGCCGTTGCGATGTGAATTATTTTGTGAAAAAAATATATTTTTGATATAGATGCTGCCCAAATGTGTTGCGACCTAATGTGACCTACATGCGGTCTGATGTGGTTGTGTTGTGGTCACATTATTGTGATTTAGCGTCACATCACAATTGCGGTATGAGACAGTTGCGACAGTCACCATAACCACAATATTACGGCCGTATCATGTATGCGGTGCACAATTTAAAACACGCTCACAACTCATGTGGAAGTTTGGTCCTACTTTAACTTAATGGTCCTGACTATGCAAATACCTCACATGGTTTTGTAATTATCTACCAAATTGATGATATAATATATACTCATTTTATGGTATTTAACTACGTAATGAATTCAAATAAATGAAATTACACTCATACATGATAAAACTTGTTTAAATGGCCAAATATTATCATTGAAGTGTTTTACAGACTTAATATAGAGGAATGGTCGAAAAAAGCCAAGTTACAAGATAAATCTCGACCAGTCTTAGTGAAAGGATCACATTGAGGGATTGGACAACATCTGATACTCACGCTCTATGCCCAACTCACGCTTAGTGCAATCTCTCTACTGGACATATGCGCCAAATAATTTAGAAGTTTACCCTCTATAACTTTTACACTAAGCACACATATATGTGCTTAGCACAAAAGGGATGTGTGTTTAGTGCAGATGTTATGCCCAATGTAGGTTGGTGCACTAAAAGGTCACGCTTGGTTAGATGAAGAGTTGCACTCAGCGCACAGGCGGTGCACTCAGTGCATGAGCCATCATGCATATACTATTTTAAGACTTCCACCTTGAGCCATCAAACACACACTTGATACTATCATATTGTAATATTTATTTCCTGATTTTTTAGAGAGTTTATCTCACTTAAATCATGGGAACCAAGTGTAAGCATATATGAGTTAATATTTATGTTCATTTGTAGTGGTGCTACCCCTCATCAATTGTGTTTTATCTATATCTTTCTTATATTGCATGAATATAAGTAGCTAAGTACTCCCTTGTTAAGATTGAATGTAATACAAGCTTGATGTATACATATTGATGTATCTATAATAAATTCATGAAATTTTGATTATTTTGAGTTTTGCATGTGTTTCTTATTGCGTGATTTTTGAATAGAATGCTTAGTATCATCCTTGCATAGTTTTAAACTTGCATAACTCCATAGTTAATATATTTTATAGACGTAGACTTGTATCAACTTGTCATCTTATGCATGATATCTTATTAATATCTAGGCATAGAACTAATTGTGTAACTTTGTAACTCTCGAATTTGTTGACATAGACTACTAGACATAAAAGTATGATTAATAATTCTTATAACTTAATCTTATTAATCTAGTTGTTAGACATAGAGCTATTTTAATAAGGTATTAGAAAAATTAAGACATTGATGACTAATACAATTGAGGTGTTGCATTTAACTCACCTTTATATGCATAGACTATGAGACATATAGGTGTGTTATAAAGGTCATAAATCTTAATCTTATGAGTAAAATTGCTAGATATATAGCTTTGTTACATAAGTTACTAAATTGACTAAAACATTAGCTTTTAATAATCTTGAGTTCATTTGTATGGAGTAATCATTACTAAGTGAATTTATATTATGAATCATATGTATATGAATAGTAAGTATGAAGTTTAATCTCATCTCATTTTATCATTATATTTACAATCCTCATTAACTTATGTCACCAAACAAACAACCATTAAACAATCACTTAAAACAATAACTGTTAGTTGAAAGACTATAATTTAGCAAATCTTTATAAATATAATAATCTCTTACTCTTTACGATAATGTTGGTTGATTTATACACTAATTTGTCGGTTAGTAGTGAAGAATATAGGTTCACTACAACTTCACATAATATTTTGATCTACTAGGAACCTTATAATGAGTTACTGAGGAAGTTGGAATTGGCCCAACCCAACATTTTCATATAACATATAATTTGAATGTTATGTAAAGTAATATTATAAAATTAATGCAGCTAGAAATTAAAACAAAAGATTATTTGACAATACATATTCCATTATAAATAATTTCAAGATAAACAAATTATTTGAAAGAGTGAGTACTAATTTTAGTAATGAAATCTTATTATTTAGCCTTAATTATTAAAAATATAAGTTATAAAGGATATCTTGCATTGGTCAGGTTATGACTCAAACATAGCCTAAAGTGGACCCAAAAACATTATCTAATTTTACAACCCAAACCCAAAAGAATTAGCTTCAAGTTGAGATGGATTAGTAGATAGTAATTGTCTTGAACACCCTATCATAACTTATGCAGATTCACTGGGTTTGAGCTTGGACCCACTGAAGGCCCTACAAGCATATAAGAATATAATAAAGATAGGAATGAGCTGAACTTATGCACTTAGGGTCTTGTGTATACGTTCTCAAGATTTGAACCACAACCAAAATATTAATGCTTAAAACAAAAGGAATGGTTAACAACAATGATATTTGCTAAATTAAAAAATTTCAATTTATCAAAGTAATTTACAGTTTTACAAGATGTAATGGGTTTTCTTTAGCTCAAATCCACAAGCTTGAAACTTAACAAAGAAATTTTTTACCCTGTTATGGTAAATATCAAGCAAAAGTATTTAAACAACTTTTGGTAAGTCCTATCTATTCATGCACTTATTTTTTTACTGTAAGAAGATACTGATTCTCCCATATTGCTGCTGCAAAATTTCTTGGTCCTGCACCATTCCATGGTTCCTAAGGAGACAAATCATAAAAATTCTACTTCATTTTGGAAAGATTTGATGCCAACTGGCACTATTCCACCTCATATACTTTCAACTTCTGCTTATAAAAGGAGCAAACATTGCCACCTCTCTTAACATATCAACTCTTACTTAACTCCTCTTCTATATACAATCCTCTTCAACTTTCTTATCATTCTTTGATAGCATTTTTCAGTTAGTTTCCTTTTTCCTTTGAAACCTTAACCCATTATTTTCTAGTTCCTGCAATGGCATCAAGCTCAATGTCACAATCTGGGACATGGAGTGCTAAGGACAATAAGGCCTTTGAAAGGGCACTAGCTGTTTTTGATAAGGACACCCCTGACCGTTGGTACAATGTTGCTAATGCTGTTGGTGGAAAAACTGCAGAGGAAGTGAAAAGGCACTATGATCTCCTTGTCCAAGATATCAAGTATATTGAGTCAGGGAAAGTGCCATTCCCAAAATACAAGAAAAGTGGAGGCTCCGAAGATGATATCAAAAGGTACCATAAGTCCATAATCTAATATCCCTTTATCTTAAGACTATCAAGCACTAAATTTGTACATTCACATACCCATTTATTTTTGTACTAAGAAGGATATGACATCAGCTTCTGTTAAGGAATTAATCGCATCACTTATTAAAGAACTAATCCATGTTGGTGTGTGTCTGCCTCTCTCAACCAGTATCGTTCATAAGAATCGAAGTCTTAACTTTTTTGTCGTTCTGAGGAACTAGCGGATCTTATACCACTAAATAAATGTCATGTTTCTTGTTAAACAATGCATTCTCTATATATCTAAATTCCCTATGTATGTATTGTAATGTATGCACAAAACCAATTAAGTTCTATAAATAATCATTTTTTAACAAGAAAGTACAGGTTTATTTTGCAATAGTTAATTACTATATTTATATGTAATCTACTAACTCTACAATCAACCTTTTTGTTTGATCTTCCTCAATCTAATATTTTATTTCCCTTTACTTTCATTTGCAGGATGAATAACCTGAAGTTGCAGTGACAGAAAAACTGACATCTACAACAACAAAGATGTTCTGATTTTCACATATCAAAAAACAACCTTTGTCAAGAATTCTGCTAGTATTACCTGGTTTTATGTAATACACAGTACTAGTGCAGCAGCAGAAGCATTAGACTATTTGTCATAAGGATCATATATCCCATGATTCCATCTTAATGTTTTAATTATGTTTTCTTGTTGTTGAAGCTGCAAATATGAATCAACTTTCAGTTACTTTTCCAAAAATAAAAGTTGTAATTATTTGTTTTTAATTATGATAACGTATCAGTTACCTTATTACTAAATTATAGAGCAGTTTAGTTTCCTAGAGGAATCAAATCTCAATCATAAAGAAGCAATTTCTTCTTGTAACATGATTATAATTAAAACTAGATGAATAAAAAACCTCTTACTATGATGGGAATGAATTTAATTTAGATATAATAATATATGGGCTCTATGACTTGTAATAGCATTTGCGAATTACATTGCTGGTTCTGAAAGCATTATAAAACTGGAATTGCTCATACATGAACTCAATGAAACCATTGCCATTGGGACCTAAAATGAAATTTAAAAGGCGGGAAACTTTGCTTTGAATGTTGAAAGAATATGGAATCCTTGATTGCAATGAAATTCAGCTACATAAAAACCATTTAGTTTTTGTACCGCACACTGGATTCGCCTACGTATATCAGCACGGGTTTCTTTATAAAAAAGTCTTGTAAAGATAATAGAATAAAAAGTGAGAAATCATACCTAGTTTATACCATAAACTTGAGAACCATGTAACTATTTTTAAAACATTATTACTGTTCATTGACAGCTACATTATGATAAAAATATAACTGCTGTTCATTGACAACTACATTACTCTTTTCTTTTTTTTCTTTCATTTTCTCAAGAGTGTAATATAGAGTGAGTCATTTGTTGCATCTATAAAAAGCTATCTTGTATTAATCCTTTACAATAGTACATATCAGGGATTTCCCTAGAATTCAATGTTGATTTGTATAAATTAATATTTGCATATACATTTATTAGAAGAACAAACATTCTCAACAAAACATTTATACATTCTGAACTGAACAACACAGACACATTAATATATGTCAGAAGTTTGTTTTATTAACATCAATAAAATACAAACTACAAACAATGAATATCATGACAATTATGTTTTGACAGAGTACATAATTACAAATAAAAAGTTAAGCAAATTACAAAGAAGCGAAATTATACAAATCATAAACAACCAAAATTAAGCTATAATTATACAAAGACTACTTGCATCTACTTTTTTTCTTTCTTTTATTGTTTTTGGTTTGTAAGATCATCATCCAATTCGGTTCTTGTTATAGTCAATATTTCATTCCCAGTAATACCTTCACCAAATGTTTTTTTTTGCATATTGAGGCTTTGGAATGTCCATGAAATCACTATCAGTAAGGTATCCGGTACAAAAATTAAGAGCTTCTTCAACAACATATCGCTCGACAATACAACCCTACGATCTTGATCGGTTTTTCACATACCCTTTTAATATCCTCGTATAGGAAGGGTCACATAGTTGTGTCTCTCAAACAAGATGAATGCTTAGATGAACCATTATGTCAAAAAAAGAAGGTGAGAAATACATTTCAAGTTCACATAAAGTCAAAATAATTTATCTTTGCAATGCAGGTAATTTCTCAAAGTCAATCACTTTGCTACAAATTGCCTTGAAGAAGAAGCATAACTTAGTTATGGTTCCTCGAACTTTTTTAGGTAGAATTGACCGTCTTCTAATTGGCAAGAAATGTTCCATAAGTACATGACAATCATGAGACTTAAGACCTTTTAACATTAGGTCTTTCATTGATACGAGGTTCTGAATGTTGGAAGAGTACCCCTCTGGAACTTTAACACCATGAAGAAAGTTACAAAATTCTATTTTCTCCTTCCTTGACAAAGTATAAGCTGCTGGAGGTAGAAATGTATGTTTTCCCTTCATTATCGACCCCAATTCCTTTCTTATTCTCATACTAACCAAGTTCAACCTTGCATCCAAGCCATCTTT
The DNA here is from genome assembly GCF_001865875.1 of Lupinus angustifolius. NCBI lineage: Eukaryota > Viridiplantae > Streptophyta > Magnoliopsida > Fabales > Fabaceae > Lupinus > Lupinus angustifolius. The sequence goes on from NW_017719779.1 coordinate 101,316, forward strand.
GGTCTTACTAGGGACATTGAGTAAGGTACGAAGGCGACTTTCAAACACATTTTTTTCAATATGCATAACATCGAGAAAATGTCTTACATATAATGAACTCCAATATAGAAATTTAAAGAAGATTGACCTTTTCTTCCACCCCTTTCTCACAATTTCTTTTGCAAAATGTTTACCAAAGTTATTTTTCAAACCCTTTAGCTTTTGAAATAATTGGTCAGCTGTCAACGGAAAAGGAGCACGACCTTCTTCATTGTTTCCATCAAATGCTTTTCTCCATCGTCGATAGTGATGATCTGAATGCAAAAATCTACGATGACAAATGTCATGCCAATGGAGTGTAACATTTGTTTTGTATCATAAGTTCGAGAAGGGAGCACATTATCTTCCAACAACATACATTTTCCTTCAGAAGTGCAAGCAAGTCAGTAAAATTCTTATCAGTCTATCCATTAATAGATTTCAACTTATACAACCTTGACACTGCTGTCAATCTTGTGAATTTAGTACAACCATCATATAATGGTTTCTCAGCATTACTTATTAAACGCTGAAACATCTCAGGATAATATTGAAGATCCTCTTCGACAGCGTTTGCCATTTCCTCGAAATGATCGTCTTCATGCATTTGTGTAGTTGTCTTTCATATGCATCTCATCATCACAATCAACAACGTCTCTCTTCTCACCATGTCTTGTCCAACATGTGTAACTTTGATCAATACCGTGACACACTAAATGAACTTTTAACTCATTTGAAGTAATTCGGTTTGAGTAACAATAACTTAAACAATGACATACAATTCTATTAGGGTTTTCAACATTCTCAATTGCAAACCGAACAAATGATTTCACTCCTTCCTCATACTCTTTCGTTAATCGATTGACACTCATCCATTTTCGATCCATTTTCTATTAACAAAAAAATATAATGAGAATAAATCCCTAAAGCTAAAGCTTGGAGTAAAGCTCACCAAGTAGAGCAAATACATTATTATGTAATTAAAGTGAAAAAGGTGGGAAACACCAACACAAGCTAACTGAGTGAAATCACTTTCACTCATTTATAAGGAAAATATTTATAACTCAATACAAGCTAAATATATTGTAATTAAAAGGCAAATAATAATAAGGAAAACTCACTCTCAATTCGGTGTTGAATGAGTGAATGATTTTCGAGGTCGATTTTGAGAGTAAATGAGTTTTGCTGCTGAGTAAATGAGTGTTGGGAGTAAATGAGTTTTGTGTTGAATGAGTGAAATCGGTGAAGAAGGATTTTTGTGTTGAATGAGTGAATGATATTCGAAATTTAGTGTTGAATGATGATAAGGTTGAATGATGATGAGGTTGAATGATTTTCGAGGTCGATTTTGAGAGTAAATGAGTTTCGCTGTTGAGTAAATGAGTGTTGGGATTGCTGAATGTGTGAGAATGCGGGAACAATTTAAGTTTTAGGGTCTGATAGTATCTTCAACAGTGCATTTTGAAGACATCGATCTCAATGATACCTAATCAACAATGCCACCTACAAATAGCATTATGAAAGAATTCCCCATTTAAATATAAAGAAGGTAAGTATTCAACAACGCTTTTCTACGAATACGCTGCTGAATTAAATGTAATGAACAACGCATTGTTAAAGAAACGTTGTTGTATAGGTATAACAACAACACATTCATAAAAAAGTGTCATGGAAGAACTCCCCATTTAAATATAAAGAAGGTAAGTATTCAACAACGCTTTTCTACAAATGCGCTGTTGAATTAAACGTAATCAACAACACATTGTTAAAAAATCATTTTTGTATAGGTATAACAATAGTGCATTCATAGAAAAGCGTTGTTGAAGAACAGAACAGAAAATAACATGAATGCATACAGAAACAGAACATAACAACAAACTAAATGCATACAGAAACACTAAATCACAACTATATGAACACAACTGAATTTCAATTGAATTTATATATTGAACATTAATCACATGTAATGTTACATAAACTAATATTACATATACTAAATCATATACATTACATTGAATTCCCTAAGCTAAAATCTGTGCAAAAATCTACTATACCTATTTGCCAACAAAACTAAGTACAAACGTTGACCAATGTTCTCTAATTTGGTTGACTTGAGTATCTGTATATGACTTGTCAACAAACTTGATTTCATTAGTTGGACATTGTTGAATGATATTTTTCATGAATTTCAGCATGTAATAGCTGCAATCTACCTCGTTTGTTTGGCAAGGGATCAACAATTAAAATGAAGTAAACATATAAGTATAACCTTAGTTGAAATATGAATACACTACACATATAAGTATAGCCTCTATAAACCCTGACCACACTAATCAATAGAAAATGTACATAATTACAAAAGAACTAGGAAAGTGAAAGTGTAACTAAAAGTTTAAATGTGTAGTCCACTTAGAAAATAATTCTTTCATAGTGGGGTACTTGTCCAGATCACCATGTGCCAATGAGTCAAAATAATATATTTATTCGTTGACCCGATTGATAGCAACCAAAAGCCAATGATGCCTAATATAACATATGTACATGGTTAGGAAATGTTAAGCACAACAAACATACTAAAGACAGAAATATAAAAGACAATTAAATAATGCTTACCCGATATTAAAATATGCAAGAAATGATTTTGCAGCTTCTTTATGAATGAGGAGAGTATATGCAATTTGTTTTGTCTGTTCCTCAATCTTATTTTTGTCACTCGACACCAAAACGGCAACGTGTGGGGATATGAACATAACTTTTTTCTTATTTACCGAAACAATATTTTCATACAAGTACCTAATATATAACACAAATGTTAGTTAATTATAACACAAATGTCTTCCAATCCCCTTCTTCAATGATATTTGTATATTTAGTTGGAGGTTTTAGGTTGACATTGCCATCAATATCTCTGAGTAATTTTCTGGCATCAGTTCGGAATTGTTGGAGAGCCTTGCCAACGGATTTAAGGATATAATCCTTATGCTCCTAACCAACATCAAAAGTTAACTCAAATAAAAACACATATACATTAATTATATTGCATGCAAACACATGCAATACGTACATTGCATGAAAACACAAAAACTTAAAAACTGAAAAATAAACTTACTGTTATTTCATTCCAAATATGCTCATTCACGCTATTCCCTACATCAGTCCATTTTTTGAATGTTAGCTTCACATTCTGCCTAACCACAACCCCAATGTATCTTACCAATGAGTTGTCACCCTTCGAGTTTAATGGTTGGCCTTTTGAGTTCTGTTGAACTTCTATATTCACATCCTTACTTCCTTCCCGAATGACATTCTTCATGGAAGTCATTCCACATGGAGTTCGTTTTTTAGCAACGATTTGCTTGTGTTGAATTATTTGTTGGGCTTGGGCCTTTTCTATTTCTGTTTTGGGGTTTCCCTAAATAGTAGGTTAGTTGGTTAGTTGTTGGGGTCTGGTTTCTATATTTATAAAGCTCCTCTCTTGTATAGTTTTTTAATTGATTCAATAACAATAAGGGTTCATTACCTTCTTCTTAAAACCTCATGTCTTATAAATGCAATATGGTATCAGAGCTCTGAGGTTGAGAGCTCTGTTGCGCAACTATCTTCTTCTTCTTCCTCATATCAAGATAGGGTCACCATAGTTGACCACACAAATTCATCACCAAATCTACTTTTTTTTAGAATTTTGTCTTCCTCTATATCCTTCTTTCCTTTCCAAGATCAAGTTGATTTGAAGCAACCATCAAGAATCAATATGCAAGCCGACATAACTCAAGCAGATTCAGATTTGGATTGATTTCAAAATCCATCAAAAGCCTTCTATCTTCACCGTGGTGATAATCCAGGTATTTCTTTGGTATCTCCCCCTCTTGATGGTACCAACTATCACTCATGGAGCAGATCAATGAGAAGAGCTCTTCTTTCCAAGAATAAGTACAAGTTTGTCAATAGAGTCATTCGAATGCCAAAACCCACTGATTCAACCTTTGAAGCTTGGGAGAGATGGAACACGATGGTGGTGTCATGGATAACCAGATCATTGTCAAATCAGATAGCACAAAGCACAGTTTATATAGATGATGCCCAAGAATTGTGGGAAGAACTCATGGATAGGTTCTCTAAACTTGACCATTTTAGAACATCTAATCTTCTTTCAGAAATTCACTCTGTGAGGCAAGGTGAAAGGAACGTGTCTACCTTCTACACTCACTTAAAGGTCTTATGGGAAAAGTTGGATTCCTTAAGACCTTTGCTAGTATGCATTTGCAACAACAAGTACACCTGCAACACATTAAAGACCATCAAAGATTACAGGGAGGCTGAACTAGTGATTTGTTTCTTGGAAGGGCTTAATGATAACTACAATACAATCAAGACTCAAATACTACTCATGGAACCCTTTGGTGACACGAAAAGAAGGTTAGCAAGATACAACATCTCAATCAGATCAGAGGAATATTATTGGTTCTATAAATTTGAAACAAAATTAGAAATGAAGTTCTAACAGGTACAATAGAGGTAATCAAGCCAACAATAGTAGAGTCCTTAGTCAAGGAACAATGATTAATGAAAACTCAAGTATAAGCATTCTTGGAAGGGGTGGAAATCTCAAGGTTTTCACTTTCTGTGGAAGAGAAAATCACAGAGTAGACTCTTGCTATTACAAGCATGGGTTTCTCCCCAACTTCTAGTTCAGAACAAGATCAAGGGTTGGAATAGTGAATGTTGCACTCAGTTAAGGCCACACAAGTCAATATGAGCCAACCAGAAATGCTAATATAGAGTCTGTGTCAAATGAACAAAACACAGAGTTAGTTTTTGACCCAACACATTGTATCAACCAGATGAGCATAAATGAGGAGGTGATGCCTCAAACAGGTACTCTTCTCACTAAGAGTTGTTAGATACTTGACATTGGGGTAATAGATCATGTCACAAACAATCTCACCAATTTCATCACTTACCATAACATTAAACCCATTTTGATAAAATTTCCTAATGATTTCTCCATTTACGTAAGACAATCAGGAACCATAGTCCTATCTGATGCACTATTACTCACTAATATGATTTACATACCTGAATTTCATTACAATTTAGTCTCTATACATAAACTCACTGCTTCTCTTAATTGCACCATTACCTTTTATAGTGAATGTTGTATGATCCAGGATATGATTTCCTTGAAGATGATTGTACATGCTAAAGCTCAAAATCATCTTTACATCCTCACAAAGACTGACAAACCAAATTCTTCCTTTTCTCACATCATAAACACTACTTGTAATATAGATTCTTTTGATCTATGGTATTTTCGCTTAGGACATCCCTCACACAATGTATTACAGCACATGCAAGCAGTTCCCATATGTGAATTTTGATGCAAATAAAGTTTGTGATTCATGCCACTTGGAAAAACAATCCAAACTGCCTTTTGTTAAAAGTTCTTCTTCTACTACTTATTCTTTTGAAATTGTGCATATGGATATATAGGGATCTATTAGTATCCCTTCCATCCATGGCCATAGGTACTTCTTAACCATTGTTGATGACTTTACAAAATATACATGGCTGTTTTTGATGTCTAGTAAGTCTGATGCTAGAAACATTATCAAGGATTATGTGAAAGCAATTTTGGTCCAATTTGATAAAAGGGTCAAGACCATTAGATCAGACAATGGTGTGGAATTCTTAATGCCTTCTTTCTATGCTGAAACTGGAATAGTGCATCAAACCTTTTGTGTTGAGACTCCTCCACAGGATTCCATAGTTGAAAGGAAGCATAGACACATCTTGAATGTGACCAGATCCTTGCTCTTCCAATCCAACTTGCCAAGAATTTTCTAGTTTTATGCAGCTAAACATGTAGTCTATCTAATTAACAGACTCCTTACTCAAACGTTGGGCCTTAAATTACCCTCAAAAGCTTTGTATGTTGTCCAACCATCATTAGCCGATCTGAAAGTATTTGGGAGCCTTTGCTATGCATATACACTTACACAACAGAGAACAAAGTCGGATCCTAGGGCTAGAAGGTGCATATTCCTTGGCTACAAATTAGGAACGAAGGGTTATTTGCTTCTTGACATAACAACTAGGCAGATTTTTGCAAGCAGAAATGTACACTTCTATGAATACATTTTCCCATATTCCATAACACCTATCCAATTAGCCCCTGAGCAACCTACTGTACCATCTTTTTTAGATTATGAACAACCTACCATGCTAATTCATTCCACAAATAATACTCTATAACAAGAGGCATCAATTATAGAACAACCAATCACTCAAACAACAACCCCATTAGATCAACCCACACCTAACTCAGAGCAACCTACACCTAACTCAGAACAATCTACACCTAACTCAGAACAACCTACACCCAACTTAAACCATAGCTCACTAACTATCAACCTTAGAAGGTCACATAGGCCACATATTCCACCCACATACCTAAAAGATTTTCACTGTAGCCTCTTGAACTCATCTACCTTTGATCATCCAGCCAAAATTGGCCACCCCTTAACTTTAACTTTATCTTATAAATCGTTATCACCAAGTTACATGCATTATGTCCTCAACATCACAACCCTCACTGAACCGAAAATCTTTAATCAAGTTGTTCAATCAGAGGAATGGACCAAGGCAATGTAGAGTGAATTGCAGGCCTTGGAATAGAATGGAACTTGGACTGTCATAGACTTTCCCCCTAGCAAGAAAGCTATTAGATCAAAATGTGTTTATAAATTAAAATTCAAAGCTGATGGTAGCATAGAGAGGCATAAAGCTTGGCTTGTTGCACAAGGGTTCACACAAACTGAGGGATTGGATTATTTTGACACATTTGCTCCTGTTAGCTATTGCCTCATCTTAAGGCTGGTTGTTGGAGCAGTTAGATGTAAACAATGCTTTTCTGCATGGTGATTTGGATGAGGAAGTATATATGAGGTTGCCTCAGGTGCTCATTGTTTTGTTCCCAATCACATTTGCAAATTGAATAAATCCTTATATGGTTTGAAACAAGCAAGTCGCCAATAGTTTGCCAAGCTCTCACAAGCCTTAATTGATTTGGGATATAAACAATCGTACCATGATCATTCCTTGTTCACCAAGTCTATAGGCACAAAATTCACTGCCTTGCTGATTTATGTGGATGACTTGATCTTAGCAGGCAATGATCATGCTGAAATAAATTTGGTTAAACATCACTTGGACACACAATTCAAAATTAAGGATCATGGCAAACTTATATATTTTCTTGGGCTAGAAGTTACTCACTCCACTAAAGGGATCACACTATGTCAACGAAAGTACACACTTGACCTCCTTTTAGATACAGATTTCTTAAACTCTAAGCCTATTTCAACACATATGGTAAAGGGATGCTCTTTATCTCAAAATGGCAACCTATCTTTTCCAGATACCCTATTATATAGACAGTTAGTAGGCAGATTGTCTATTTAACCAACATGCGTCTAGATATTTCATTTGCTATCCAACAGCCATCACAGTTCATGGCCTCTCCCACGATCGACCACCATAAGGCTCTCACACGAGTTCTGTGATATGTCAAAGGCAGCCCTAATTAAGGTCTTTATTATCCTACAAATTCTCTTTTACACATTAAAGCTTTCAGTGATTCATATTGGACTACATATCCTGATACACGCAAGTCCATCTCTGGGTATCGCACTTTCTTGGGAGACTCTTTGATTTCATGGAAATCCAAGAAACAAACCATTGTTTCTCGATCCTCGTCTAAAGCTGAATATCTTGCCTTGGCTTTGGCTTTGTGTGAGATTCAATGGGTGACTTTTCTTTTAGAGGATTTCCAACTGCATTACATGCAGCCTACATTACTATATTGTGACAATAACTCTGCGAGGTATACTGCTGCCAATGGAGTGTTTCATGAGTGAAAAAAACATATCGAAATCGATTGTCATGTTTTTCGAGAACGATTACAGAAGAAGCTATTCCATTTACTTCCTATATCAACTCATGATCAAGTAGCTGATCTACTTACTAAAGTAGTGGAACCCACAACTTTTTTGCATTTATTGCCCAAGCTTGGAGTTGTAAATATACACTCTCCAACTTGAGGGGGTGTTGAATTATTTGTTGGGTTTGGGCCTTTTCTGTTTCTGTTTTGGGGTTTCCCTAAATAGTAGGTTAGTTGGTTAGTTGTTGGGGTCTGGTTTCTATATTTATAAACCTCCTATCTTGTATAGTTTTTTAACTGATTCAATAACAATAAGGAGTCATTGCCTTCTTCTTAAAACCTCATGTCTTATAAATCCAATAACTTGTCTTGTGGAATCGATGTAACTTCGTCACTACTATAAAAACCATGATCGCCACTTTGGGAAGCCATTGATGAAGTTTTTTGAGGTTTCTGAGAGTGTGAGGATTTATGAGAGTATGAGGGTTTGCTGAGAGTATGAGAATTTATTTTCGATTAAGTTTGAGAGCATTGAAGGAACTGATTCATCTTTTAGATATTTAAATTGTAGTAACAATTCAATAACGCATATTAATGGCATCACTGTTAATAAGACCTCTTCAACAACGCATATTAATGGTAGTATTATTGTATTGACATCTTCAACAATGCTTCTTAAGGGTTACGCTGTTGTTGTGCATCCAGTTGTTTACTACTCATTTTCATGAACAAATCAACAACGCTTCCTAGATGATGCGCTATTGAATAAAATCTAATTGACAGCATTTTCTCAATTACGCGTTATTGAATAGAATCTAATTGATAGCGCTATCTGAATTATGTGCTATTAAACTAAACTTATTTTCCAAATTAACAGCGTTTTTATAATTCACCGCTGTTAAATTAACATTTTATATTACATGTCAAAATATTTACAACATGAAAATACATTAATTAACATGAAGTTTCCATGAAGTAAATTATCATATTATTGTGTTTATTAATATGAAACTACAAAAATATTAAACATTAAGTTTTGTTAATTTGGTTTTTGTGTTTATTAAGTTTTATTAATTTGGTTTTTGTGTTTTTTAAGTTTTGTTAATTCTTTTATTGTGTTTATTAATATGAAACTACAAAAATATTAAAGAAAATAAACATTCAAATAAATAACAAAAAAATAGAAATCAATATCAAGACTAATTGTTCATTCTTTATTCAAAGAGGTAAAATATATTATAATGAACTAAATGATTTAGTAGATGACAATGAATTGAATGAAAAATCAATGAACTAAATGATTTGCAAATTAACTCTTCATCTCATGCAAATCTTCTATAACAACCACTTTCCTTCTGAAATCTGTGCCTTTTTTAAAAATCAAAAGATGTTAAATGCCTCATTGACAATATTTCGATGAAGAAAATTAATGAACTAATCGAATGAAGAAAATCAATGAACTAAATGATTTACAAATTAATTCTTCATCTCACACAAATCTTATATAACAATCAGTTTCCTTATGAAATATAAGTCCTTTTGCCAAATCAAAAGATGTTAAAGACCTCATTGACAAGATTTTGATGAAGGAATTTAATTACCTGAATGAGAGAAATTAATCTACACATTAAATCTTCATTTCACACAAATCTTGTATAGCAACCACTTTCCTTCTGAAATATGAGTCTTTTGCCATGATTCTAAAATAGTTACACAACTTTAGCACTTTTAACACTTCAAGTTGTTGAGATTCTCTTTTTGGTTATTTTGTGTTTTATTCCTCCTATCTTCATGAACATACTACTGTAGAAATACATACTCTTACTAATGAAATAGAACTTGAACTGAACCACAATATTTATAGATAGACAACCATCAATATTTCAACAAACGAAGAAACGCATAATCACTCAACCATTAATATTTCAGCAAACAAAGAGACGCATAATCACTCAACCATTAATATTTCAGCAAACAAAGAGACGCATAATCACTCAACCATTAATATTTCAACAAATGAAGAGAATAATTAAGAAAACGATGTCAATTAGATTCTGAAATAGTTACACATAACCACTTAAAAAGTCATATAAAATCAACATCGCATAATTAAGAAAGCGTTGTTACTATGTCATCTTCAACAATGCTTTCTTATTTATACGTTATTGAATTGATTAACATTAACAACGCTTTCTATCAAATATGTTGTTAAACATAACTCATTTAAGCTATCGCTAACGTTACTGATGTTCAACAATGCGGTGTCAAGAATGCGCTGTTGAAGATACACAAATTGGCAGCGCTTGCTTTATTATGCGTTGTTGATGTTCTTCCACCTACAGTGTTGTTCAAAATTGCTTTGTTGAATGATCGTTGTTTGTTACAATATCTGGCATAGTGAATACATCTAGTTTAAATAGTTACATCCAATCCAATAAAAAAATGATTTAGCTCCACATTCTCATGAAAACCAATGCCTTCAATGTGTTGAACATTCTTCTCTCTTCTCAACAATGTCTAGAAGGTTGTTCGTCTTTTGCAACCTTGATTTCGTGGTGACTGCTACCTTCTGTTTCTATATTTATCCTAATTTCACCTGACATATTTCTAATGATTCTTTTCATAAGTATTTGATTCCCGTGTAATTGTTTTGGGCTTGGACTTTCCGCTCAACAAAATTGTTGTTAAGCTTAACTATTAAGATGAGTGAATTGCAATCATTGCATTGAGTGTATGTTTTAATTGTCAGAATCCTACTCTTATACTCGCTTTTATATGAAATGATACATGAAAATTACGTAAAATGATTTGTTCAACTATTTAATTCAATGCATAATATAAATTACATTTATATAAACTTTTAGAGTAAAAAAAATGTTCAATTCACCTTATTATCTAATCTAATTTTCACACTTAATAAAATTATCATCGTGTGAGTCTTTTCAAAACCGAAAACGTGTTTAGCTTTACTACAATGCAGATCATCTTCAGTAACAGAAGGTTCCGTATTAGATGTGATGATGGCACATGTCCTTGAAAATAAATTCAGCAGTATAGTTTTAAGTAATTTTTTTATAAATAATCAAGCCCATTATAGCATCTCATTTAATACTGCACTCTACAATAATTTGAATAATTTAAAATTATGTTTTATATTTTTCATCGCACCGTGTACAAATCATTTAGCATGCTAATATCAGGATCATTACATACTTATAGCCTCGTGAATCTAAGGCCCCTCTTTTTTTTATTACAATTTAGGTTGTCATGTTCAAATTTAATTGCAACCTCTAACCATAAATATCTATAAGCTTTGCAACTAATGTTCTTTTGCACCCAAAAAAAAGTTTAGTCCTTACAAAAAGAGTAAATCATCATTTTGGTCATTAAAATTTCCATGGGCATCAATATTGTCCTCAAAAAAATCAATTACCAACTTAGTTTCTAAATTTTTTCCATGTTATTCTCTCTGTCCATTTCCCTTCATTGTTGTAACAAATGTGCTAGTGTGTCATGTTAAGTACACATGATGGTGGATTTTCAAATGAGATTTCAGTTAAGATAGGAAATTGATGTTTAGATATGTATGTAATTGGAGATAAAACTCATATAAAAGATATTGTTTTAATACAAAGATAAGTAAACAATATCCTCAAAGTAAGGAAAATGTGGATGGACTTAAAGTGCTTTGTGAGCAGAAAGCTAATTGAATCACTGGGTAGTGGAGATGAGTGACTGAGGTTTGATGATTGATTTAGCTTACACTTAGTATCAAATATTTTTGTAACCAGTGATTGTCTCAAACAAGTAGAAAAGTTATTATATCCCATGGAACTTGAGCGGTATTAGGTCGTTCGACAATAATTATAGTGTTAAGCTAGAAGGTTTTTCAAAAGCTGTTTTTATTTTGTATAGAAATTAAATTGGTGATTAAATGTGATAAAAACATTAGATTTTGCTACTCATCATTTCAATGTCTAAAGGATTTAACTAATAAAAATGATCTATTTTACTTTGACTTCCTCAACATTATTTTTATCTAATATCATTAGTATCTTAATGAGAAGATGAACAACTTATTTACTTCATCATCAATTTTTGATTGATTAACAAAGTGAATTATATAAGCTTGGATGTTATCTTGACTAATCAATCAAAATATATTCCTGGAAATTAGATCCAATAGATAATATATTCTAGTTCAGACTTAAACATGTGATTTTAGACAACACATTCAACATCTAAAATCATGCCTTAGCTTATCAAATTAAAACAAGCATTAAGAACAAGATTAAACTATAGAAATAATGGCACAAATATGAATATATTAAAATGAATCAAAATAGATACATCAAAGTGAATAACTATCTCTAATCACAACAAGAGGGGAGTTACTACTCATTTGCATGGTAACCAACACAATGGAGAAGAGAAGAAAAAGACTATCCTTAGAAGAGCACCATGAAAGTGCAAAGTGTCAAGGATAACACTAGCATGTCTTTGCCTTTGTTTTGATGAAGACAAGGTTCTAACAAAGCTTGAAGATGGCTCACAATCAACATGCCTTATGCTCATTTGGTCATATCTAGACTAGGGTGTAAATTGAGTCTATAATCTAAGTAGTCTAGGATGTGTGCCTTAGTAAGTGAGTATAGGTTAGATGA
>NW_017719780.1:0-15594 GCF_001865875.1 Lupinus angustifolius
TGTTATATGTGCATATTAGGCATAATATAATTGGTAAAACATGTATATATATTGTGCATAACATATGAGAAGTTTACCATTTGAAACATATACATAAATGTTCCAGTTAATCGATTAACGTGGTAACTTAATCGATTAACTCAACTGTTTTTCTTTTAAATATGTGTTTTCTGTTTCAACTGAATTCTGTGTCATTTTGTTGCCCCGTTAATCGATTAAAGAGAAGCCTTAATCGATTAACTAGTCTGTTGTTTGTTATAACTAAAATCTATTTTAACTGTTTATCTGTTTAACTGTTTTGCAACAAATGTAACCGCATATTCTCTATGCTATAAATACAAGGCTTTGTTCATAAAACCATAACATTGCATTCTATTGTATAGGGCTGTTTAGAGAGCATTTTGCATACGTGTTTTTACTGTATTTTTGCAAGAGAGTTGCATGCGTGAGAAGAAAGATTATGCTGTTTTAATTGCTGATTATATGCTTACTATTTTTGCATAATTTTGTATCCATTCTTATCTTGCTCACATGCTCATGCATTAGATATTGTTAGAGAGAAATTATATGTATACTTATAGTGATTAACTCATTTGAATCTTGATGGCTTAAGTGGTTAGTAAAAGGGTTAATCTTTGAGTCTTTATCTTGTCATATTTTAAGCATTATTGTGCTTAGTATACCTTGTTGTTTAACGTGTTTTTGTGTAGTCTGGATTTGTCTCTTTGTGTGAGATCACCATAGAGATTGAGGTTCTTCACCAAGGCTAGGAGGTCTTGATTTGAGGATTAGAATCTTGGGTAGGGCTAGTTCGCAAGAAAGGTTTTCTCAGAGGCAAATGGTAAAGTCAAACCAAGGATTTAGAGATCCTAGGCCACTGATACGTAACACACCAAGGTGAGCTTGAGATGGTTGTAATGCCTTCAATCTTCTAATCTCCCTCTCCAATTGTTTACAAAAGCCCTAAAACTAAGAGCCTAAAAAATAAAAAAAATGAACAAAGAAGGAAAGTTAGGGTTCTAAAATTATGTTATTTTCCATTTTAAAGTTTTAGAAATTCACACATTTTAGCTTAGCGATCTCAATGAAAATGCCTAGCCAAAATTCCTAGCATTCTGCTAAGCGAGTTGCAGCTCACTTAGTGAAAGTAATTTTGCATATTTTGCTAATACAAGATGAACGAATATGATGTTATAAATGGATAGTTAGGAGATGTCTCAAGTTGGATAAATCTCTAGGATCGTTATTTAAAAGATACAATTTGGCTAAAAGTGGTTAGTAGGATACATCAATTGCATATGAGGAAGGTTTGTGAGATAAAAAAGATAAATAATAAAAATATTTTGAGAAGTGAATAAGGGTGGTGAGTGAAATGAGTCCATTGACGGTCTAGAATATCTCCCTACAATAACATGATAACTTTGCATAAATCAATTATGCTTTGACATTCCTTTCAGCTATCATGATTGATGTAGAGTGTTTTGGTATTATTATTGGATTGGAGTGAAATAGTTTTTGAGTTGAAAACGATGTAGTGGTGATATTGTTGTTGGATGCATTTGAGAAAATATGTACCACCGATTGTTTTCTGAAGGTTGTAAAGTTGAAAAGAAATGGAAGTTGAGTAAAAAAATTGAATGTTATCTTGTGGGCTCGTGTGTATTACATTGCACATTTTAGTACTTATGAATATTCCTCCCTATTGTTAAGAGATAATTCATTTTCTAGAAGGTAAATTGTAAAAGTTAGTTTGTTGGTTAAGTAGAGTTTCCATTTATGGAAATATGGTTGGGTAGTTAAAAATTGATCTTTTTTTGTGACTTGTATTTGGTTGCTGCTATATAACCAACCTTGACTCTCATTCTTTAATACAAGTGAAATACCCAGAGGTATTATACACATATAGACATACACTTTTCTTTCTCTCCATCTTCAACTTCTTCTTGTAATTTGTTTTTCCTGCAACATCTGGTATCAAGAGATACACGCTTTTTGGGAAACCAAGAACATGAGGATGGGGCAAACTAACTTTCCAATGAATCTCCCAATCCTTGATGACAAGAACTGGCTATGGTGGTACGCACAAATGAAGGTGATATTCGGGTACCGAGAAAGTCTTGAAATTATGGTTAATGGAGTCACACCACTGGTAGAGAATGCCACAAATGAACAAAGATTAAAGGACAAGGAGGATGTGAAGAATGATTGCAAAGAATTATGCTTGATCCATCAATGTATGAACAATGTTCATTTCAAAAAGATAGCTGGAGCAGAAACCTCAACCCAAGCTTGGAAGATCTTGGAAAATAGGAATGAAGGTGTTGATCAATTAAAGAAGGTACGACTTCAAAAAATGAGAAGGGAATTTGAATTGATACAGATGAAGAATACTAAGAGGATTGCTGAATTCTTCAACAGAATCATAACCTTGACAAATGTAGTGAAGTCATGTGGTGAGAATGTTACTGATCTTTGTGAAGAAGATCTTGCTCTTGACCTTGGCACGGTTTTGATGAAGACACAAATATCACAAAAAGAAGAAAATGCAGAAGACTATAAAGACATAGAAGATTCAAGCTTCAAGAAATTATAGATTAAAGTCTTCAATAGGTACTTCTAGCCTTATGCTCATTTTATATACTAGTAGCAATGCTCAGAAGAATCAAAACCATTTTCAAATGAATTGAATAAGTCTTGATAGAATGTAAATAATGCTATGTAATGAGTTACTTGACCTGAGCAAAATGTTACTAGATCTAGGCAACAAATTACCATAATTATGTGGCAGTTGGTAACACGTTACTAGAACTACGTAACATGTTATTTGACTAAAAAAACAGTTACAAAGCATAACTAACACTGAGTAACCGATTATTATTATGTATTAACCGATTACCACTTTGGACAGAAACTTTTGGCAATTGATTACCCAGTCGTGACAATCGATTAACCATAGTTGTTGAAAACCGGATTTTCAATTTTGAATAAACAACTTTCGTCCAAAGTAAATGGGTTTCATTCCAACCGTGTCTCCTCTTTATGGAAGGTTACTTTGGATGATTGAAAGCCTATTTAAAGGTATTGAGACATACAATCTAGACATTATTTTCAATACTTAGTGAAACAATTTTCTGCACTATTTTGCAATTTTTTTTTCTCAAACTTTTAGATTTTCTGAAGTTGCTTTAAATGCTTATGTTCTAAATTTTTAAAGATATAAGAGCATTGTTTACTAAGTATATATATTGTGAGAAAATGGTTTCACGTTATAGCATTGTCAAAACTTATAAAGGCAATCCGATCATTGATACACTCTTCACCTTGTTGTAAACTTTTCATCATAAGTGTGTGCTGAGAATGAGAAAAAAGTTCACTTAGAAAAGTTGTTTTCCAAGGGTAGATTGTTGTGAGTGTGTAAGGTACAAGGGTCTTGGAGAGAGAATTTGTAATTGCAACTCAAATTATCTAGTGGAAAAATCTCTTGTATGGCAAGAGTACTGGATGTAATCTTTGGTGGACAAAAGGTGAACTAGTATAAAATTCTTTGTGTACTCTTCTTCTTCTACTTTATTCTTGTGAGTTTATTATTGCTTTACTTGGTTGATTTCTACATTAACAATCTGCTGCACAAACACTTTGATATCTAAAGTAGAAAAATTGGACATTTCTCCCAACAACTAATTCACCATTCACCTCTTAGTTGCCATCTAATACTTACAATTTAACCATAGTGGATTAGGTATTACGCACATTGACTCCCAAATTTGACCATATTGTGGTAGATATTGGGGAGTCAAGGAAATTAGAGAATTTGAATAGTGAAGAACTCCAAGGATCGCTTGAAGCTCATGAGTAGCGGATGATTGAGCGTTCAGGTGGGAAAGTAGCAGATCAGGCTCTCCAAGCACACATCATTAGAAGAAGAGGGACACCTGGTCGAGGAGGAGAACCTAGAGGTAGGGGTCGTGGTAGAGAAAGAAAATTGAGTAATTGTGATGAAACTATTTTACCTGAATCTTCCAGGAGAGGAGGGTACAAAGGATCCCATGGACATAGAAGAAAGTTGGACATTAAGAAATTCAAGTGTTTCAATTATGGCAGACTTGGACATTTATTTAAAGAATGCTTATTCCCAACTCATACCCATGCTAGTGAAAGAAAAAATGATGAGGTTAACATGGCCAAATGGTCAGATCATGAAGATGATGTGTGTATCATCCTGATGATGAAGAATGAAGAATCCAGTCATATAGAGACCTGATATTTGGATTTTGGATGCTCCAACCACAGGACAGATCATAGAGATTGGGTGATACATTTTGATGAGCAGATGAAAAGTCTCATAAGTTTTGCTGATAATCGAACCATACAGGTTGAGGGCACCGGTGACATTTTGAATAGAAGGAAAGATGGAAACAAAGAAATGATCAATGATGTTCAATATGTTCCAACATGAGGAGCAATCTCATCAACATAAGCTAGTTGTTGGAGCATGGATTTGGCATGAGTTTGCACAAGGACAGTCTTGAATTGTAGGACACAAGAAATAGAAAGATACTCATTAAAGTATTAGATAACAACTAAAATGGGGTGAGTTAGTTGATGGGAGAAATGGTCGCTTTTTCTGTTGAGATATTAAAGTGTTTGTGCAGTGGAAAATAGTTGCAGAAATCAACCAAGTTAAAACCGAAATGAAAGCACAAGTAGAGAGTAGAATAAGAGTACACAGAGAATTTTATACTAGTTCACCTTCTTGTCCACTAAAGGTTACATCTAGTACTCTTGTCACATAAGAGATTTTTCAGCAAGATACTTTGAGTTGCAATTACAATTTCTCTCCCCGAGACCCTCGTACCTTACACACTCACAAATATCTACCCTTAGACCCTTAGAAAACAACCTCTCCAAGTTAACTCTTTTCCCCTTCTCACCACACCCTTGTGATAACAAGTCTTACAACAAGACGAAGAATGAAATCAACAACATGATTGCCTTTACAAGTATTTGACAATTTATATTACTTGCAATCTTTTTGCTCTTAATATACTTCGTAAATAATGCTATAATATTTTGAAAACCTTAGAACTTAGCACTTGAAGCAACTTAAAAAAAAGCTGAAAATTTAGAATCAAAGTTGCAAGAGAGTGCAGAAAATTGTTTAACTAAGTTGTAAAATTCATATATTCGTTGTTGGGTTGAATTGGATATTTCAATATCTTTAAATAGGGTTCCAATCAGTCATAGAATTCTTCCATAAAGAAGGGATTCGATCAGAATGAAACTCATTCACTTTGGACGAAAACTATTCATTCAGATTTGAAAATTTGGTTTCCAATAACTATGTGTAATCGATTACCAAAACTTGTTGTCCAAAGTGGTAATCGATTAATTCAATCAATTAACCGATCACCCAGTGTCATATATGCTTTATAAATGTTTTCTTAGTTAGATAAAATGTTACGTAGTTTAGTAATATGTTACCAACTATCATACAGTTTAGGTAACCTGTTACCCAGATCTAGTAACCTGTTACTTAGGTCAAGTAACTTGTTATTTAGCATTTTGACATTGTTTCAAAACTTATCCAATTATTTTAGAAATAGTTTTGAATTCTTTGAGCATTGCGACTAAATATAAATTGAGCGTAAGGATAGAAGTACATATTGAAGGCTTAATCTATAATTTCCTTGATGCTTGAAACTTTTATATCTTCATAGTCTTCTTCTTTTTATGATCTTGGTGTCTTCATCAAAATCGTGCCAAGGTCAGGAGCAAAATATTCTTCACAATCTCCCCATTATGATGATGACAAACAAACATCTTTTTAAATTTTGGAGAAGAGTTAAATAGAGAAGATGCACTTTGAAACAAATATGAGATTTTTCCTTAAATAGCACAATGTGTAATCGGTTACCACGAGAAAGAAATCGATTACTCAAACTCACTGTCCAAGCCAATAATTGATTAATTGAAGGTGTAATCAATTATGCTGATCATTTTTTGAATATTTAGGCTATTTGATATCTTGTAATCGATTACCCCATTATAATAATGGTTTACGCACCCCAAAAAAATAAAAATCAACTTATTGAAAGCATATAAAAGCTCAAGTAGGTATAAGATACATATAATGAAGCACATAAATTCAAAATATATATACACATGTTTAGGACAAATATGCTTCATCAAGAATGTCTAATTCTCGTCTAAATTTATAGAAAGGTTCTTTCTCTAAAGATTTAGTAAAGATGTTTGCTAATTGGTTATGTGCATCAACAAATTTCAAAAGTACATCTTTCTTTTGAACATGGTCCCTAAGGAAGTGACGCTTTATATCAATATATTTGGTTTGGAAATGCATAATCAGATTCTTTGTGAGGTTTATAGCATTAGTGTTATCACATCTTAAGGGAATGTCTCCTGAGTCTAATCCATAATCTTGTAATTCTTTCTTGAGCCACAATACTTGGGCACAACATCATCCTATTGCTATGTATTATGCCTCAAGAGTACTTAAAGCAACATCTGCTTGCTTTTTAAAAGACCATGAGACTAGAGGATTTTTTAGAATGTGACAAGTACCACTTGTACTTTTCCTCTCAGTTTCGTATCCAGCAAAATCTAAATCTGAATATCCCACCAAGTCACATAGACTTCCTTTCGGATACCATAGTCCTATATCCGGTGTGCCTTAAAGATATTTTAATATCTTTTTCATGATAGTAAGATGTGACTCTTTGGACTTTGATTGATAACGTGCATAATGACAAACACTAAACATGATATCAGGTCTACTTGCAGTAAGATAAAGAAGAGAATCAATCATACCTCGATACTTAGAGATGTCAATACATTTTCCTGTCTCATCAGCATCTATGTATGTTCCAGAACTCATAGAAGTGGCACTAGGTTTGCAATAATCCATTTCAAAATCTTTTAGAAAATCCCGACAATATTTAGACTGACAAACAAATATTTCATCCTTGAGTTGTTTGATTTGTAATCCAAGAAAGTAGTTCAACTTTTTCACATGGACATCTCAAACTCCCCTTACATCATTTTACCAAATACGTAATTCTAGTAACTTGTTACCAACTATCATATAGTTCAGGTGACATGTTACCCAGATCTAGTAACATGTTACTCAGGTCAAGTAACTTGTTATTTAGGATTTTGACATTGTTACAAGACTTATCCAATTCTTTTAAATATAGTTTTGAATTCTTTGAGCATTGCTACTAAATATAAATTGAGCGTAAGGATAGAAGTACCTATGGAAGACTTAATCTGTAATTTCCTTGAAGCTTGAAACTTTACATCTTCATAGTCTTCTTCCATTTTATTCTTTTTGTGATCTTAGTGTCTTCATCAAAATCATGTCAAGGTCAGGAGCAAGATCTCCTTCGCAACTCAAGACTCCTCTGTCATCAAACAGATCCTTCCAAGTCACCATTGGCCCTTTGAAGTCACACTGCCTATCAGTTGAATCACAAGTGAATGGCCCTTTGAAGTCACACTGCCTTCCAAGTCACCATTGGCTTTGGCACATGAGGTATATGCATCTTAATTTTAGAGATTTATGCATGTTGCATAATAAGAACCGAGTCATATGTCTTCCCTATATCAAGAATCCTAAAGCCTTGTGTAAGAAATGTCTCAAAAGTAAACAACACACATTCTCATTTGGGTCATATGCAGTAATAGAGCTAATGACTTACTAAACATCATATATTCTGATGTTTGCAGACCTTTTGAGATTTCATCTCTAGGGGGAAGCAAGTACTTTGTTTCATTCATTGATTAGTACATCAAGAAGATAAGGACCTATCAACTAATGTTAAAGAATGAAGTGTTTGATACATTCAAAACATTCAAAGCTTTAGTGGAAAAATAGTTAGACAAATGTATCAAGGTGTTGAGAACTTATGGTGGAGGAGAATTGATCTCCAAGTAATTTGAGGAGTATTGCAAGAAAGAAAGGATTGTCCATGAGATTACAGTCCCCTACACTCCTCAACACAATAGTGTGGCTAAAAGGAGAAATAGGACCATTATGAACATAGTCAGAAGTATGATGAAGGGCACTAAACTTTCCTTAGGAATTTGGGCTGAAGTAGTAGACATAGCTACTTATGTGTTGAATCTGTGTCCAAGTCAGAATTCAACATCGTTGGTTCCTGAGGAGGTTTTGTCAGGAAGAAAACCATCAGTCCGTCATCTCAGAGTCTTTGGAACACTCTGTCACACACATGTTCCAAATCATAAGAGAAGGAAATTGGATGATAAAAGTGAAGCCATGATCTTCCTTGGCTATCACCCGACAGGATCTTTCAAGCTATACAATCCCAAAACTAAGAAAGTGGTCTATAGTAGATATATAAAATTTGATGAGTTAAACTCTTGGGAGGACAACTTGGATCAAAGTAATCATGTATCTACCAAGGTCTACATTCCAATAGAACTTGTTGAGCAACAAGCAGAGATAACACCAAGTCAAGAAGATGTGCTAGAACAAGCTACCCACCAAGATAGAACTTAAGTTAGATGTCTACCATCAAGACTCATGGACTATCAAGTGTTTCCAAATAGTGCAATCACAAATGATGGAGAATTTTTACACCTTGCACTGAGGGCTACTAGTGAACTAGTAAGGTTTAAGGATGCAATCAAAGTTAAAATCTGAATAGATGCCATGGATGAGGAACTAAAGTCCATAGACAGGAATAAAACTTGGGAATTAGCCACTCTACCACCTGGAAAGAATCCAATTGTAGTTAAGTGGATATACAAGACCAAGGTCAAGCCTGATGGTAGCATAGCTAAACACAAAGCAAGGTTGGTAGCAAAGGGGTTCATGCAGAAGGAAGGTGAAGACTACTCATTTTTTTGCATCTCTAGCTAGTTATAAAAGGTGGAAGATTTGGAAATTGGATGCCAAATCTGCATTCTACATTTCTAAATGGAACTTTGGGTGAAGAGGTATACATTCAACAACCTTCTGGTTTTCAGTCTCAGGCTAGGAAGATAAGGTGCTCAGATTGAGGAAGGCTTTGTAGGACTGAAATAGGCCCGTAGAGACTAGAATAAGAGATTATATTCATTTCTCCAATAAGAAGTCCACAGTGGAATATGGAATGTACATAAAGACAATAATAGGTCTTGGAATATTGATCATCTGCTTATATATGGATGACCTATTGATCCCATGAAGTAGTACAGAAGAAATGTAAGGATTCAAGAATAGTCTCAAAAATGAATTTGAGGTGACTGTTCTAGGGAATTTGTCTCACTTCCTTGGTATTAAATTTGTAGAAACCAATGATGAAGTAGTGATGCATCAGAGAAAATACATAAAAGAGGTACTAAGCATATTCAGAATGGATTAGTGCAATGAAGTATAAACTCTAGTGGAAGGAAATCTGAGGCTATACACTTATGAGAATGAAAAATTGGTTGACATCACATTTTTTAAATAGTTGGTAGGTTGCCTAAGGTTCGTTTGTCACAGCAGACCAGAAATCACATATAGAGTAGGTCTTGTTAGTTGATTTATGAACAACCCAAAGTAGTCTCATTTGTCAGTTGCAAAGAGGATCTTAAGGTATCTAAGGGATAAACTAATTCAGGAATTCTATTCCCATATCAAAAGGAGAAAAGTGAAGTACACCTTGCAGCATACTTTGACTCAGATTGGCGTGGTGACAAGGTGGAGAGGAGATAAACCTCAGGCTATGTGTTTCTACTATGTGGGGCACCTATCTCATGGAACTCTAAAAAGCAATCTATAGTGGCACTATCTACTTGTGAAGCTGAATATATCTCAACTTATAGTGCAGCTTGTCAAGCATTATGATGGATCATGTCTTTAATGTCAAAATTGGGTTTGAAAATAGATAAATTTGTGGCGTTATAAGTGGAGAATAAGATTGCAATTGACCTTGCAAAGAACCCTGTATCACATAGAAGGAGCAATCACATTGAAACCAAGTTTCATTTCCTAAGAGATCAAGTCAACAAAGGGAAAATCAAGTTGAAATATTGCTGTATAGAATTTCAGGTTGTTGATTTGATGACAAAAGCTTTGAAGGGGAGTAGATTCAAAATGCTAAGGATTTACTTAATGTAGTAGAATTGGAGGATATCTCATCTTGTCATTAGAATAGGAATTAAAGGGGAGTGTTAAGAGATAATTCCTTTTCTAGAAGGTAGTTTATAAAAGTTAGTTTGTTGGTTAAGTAGAGTTTCCATTTATGGAAATATGGTTGGGTAGTTAAAAACTGATTTTTGCTTTTCTGTTTTGACTTGTATTTGGTTGTTGCTATATAACCAACCTTGACTCTCAATATTTAATACAAGTGAAATATACAAAGGTATTATACACACATAGACATACACTCTTCTTTCTCTCCATCTTCAACTTCTTATTTTTCTTTGTTTTTGCTGCAACACCTATATCATAAGGTTTATGCATAATTCCTAATGTGCATATGGTTGACATTAATTGATTAAAATCAATATACTTGTTTGTGCAGTTTAATGCAATAGTCTATGTAAATCCAAAATACAGTCATTGTCAGTGGTATCATACTCTATCTAGGGTCTTATTTTTTCTACTAAAGGTCACTGAGATTGAATAAAAATGCAACTTTGATATCCTTTGTTTGAAACATGGGTTGTGTTGGTGCAGAGGAGGAAATTGATACTCAGTGTTAACCAGAAGCATTAAAATAAAGGAAAGAGAATAAACAAAATATAAGAAGATAAAGGAGTTTGTTAACGAGGTTTGACCAATTGTGCCTACGTCCTAGAGCATTGAGCGATTAGAGAATAATATTACAAGCTCTATTAAAGTTTACCTTGGGCTCAAGATCCATGTGGTGTTTCTAATTGGTGCAAGTTATAATAAGGGGCTGTGGTCTAAATATAGCTTTAGTCTCTATGCTAAACTACTATCCTAGCCATTGTAGGACTTCTCATAATAGTATATTTCAAACACCCCAAAAATCTTCACTTTGATTGAAATAA
This sequence comes from Lupinus angustifolius, assembly GCF_001865875.1. NCBI lineage: Eukaryota > Viridiplantae > Streptophyta > Magnoliopsida > Fabales > Fabaceae > Lupinus > Lupinus angustifolius. Next base: position 11,026 of record NW_017719780.1, read on the forward strand.
ATGAATATCTCCCTTCTTAGGAAATCTACCCAACAACCTACACCTTAGATAATACCATGCTCTACCTTACTCAAGCCTAACTCTCTTTACCAGATCCTCCATCTTAACGAGTTTACCCATAACATATACATTGCGTCAATGTCAACCAATGCTTGTATCACACCTCTTATATCTAAACCAATGTATGTGTCATACCTTGTATCTCAACCAATACTTATGTTTCATTCTACATCCAAGCTAATGCCTATGTTATACCTTTCATTAAAGGCTGTCAACATGCTTGTGTTTTTGTCGATCTGATAGTAATTAACATTCTTCTCTATGACGCCACAAAAACATCATAAGGATGCACCACTACTCAGCTCATATGTGATCATCCTCTCCAACATCTTGAGAAATATTGGAAGCACATGTCTAGAGTCTGATGCTCCACTTGGTTCCTTATCTCCACATGAGTCTCAACCCAATACATGAATTTTTGGATTCTAGATCCAATATAGTTGTGGTCTGCAACATTATCCCAACCTGTTTCACTTTCCTTCAACTCATTCAATTTATGAGCCTCTTGCATTGTCTTTGACATACTTTGTCCAATCAACATGTTTGTCACCCTCCTTTGCTACAACCTAAAGTTACTAGTTCCATTGAATTCCTCCATCATGAATCTGGCGTCTGGATTAAGAGTTATCTATCAATTAGCTCTAATACCAATTTTTGGTGCATTACGAGTGATCGTTACACGACAGTGGCCACAAATAGTCAACTAGAGGTAGAGAATTAACAAAAGGGAAGAAGAAAATATAGTTTGTTAAAGAGTTTTGACCAATTGTGTTAATATTTTTTGGAGCGTTGAGCTACCAATACATATGATTAGATAATAGGATTACAAGCTCAAACACATATACTTTAGGTTTAAGTCCCATGTGCTTCTTCTAATTAGTCCAAGTTATAACAAGGAGCTTTGATTGAAATATATAAATTAGTCTCCATCCTCTACTGCAATCCTAAGAACTATGCTTTGAATTGACGGTCCTACCTATATTGCAATGATGACTCTCATTAGGAAAACCCTCTTTGAGTTTGACCTGGTTATTGTATTGAAATATGAATAATATATATGCATTGTGAGTGTAAAGATTTATACATAATTAGTAAATCATCCAACATTTATTTATATTATATTTTTTTAAGAGTAAATCATAATTAAGGATGAATGATAGATGATATAGTAACAATGTAGGTTACATATATTTTTCTCTTAAAATATATGTAATTATTTAGAATTGTAAAAATCATTATAGTAGTTCTTATATATTGTATTCTAAGCATAATATCCACTGATTTTTGGACCGGACGGTCTGATCGGTCCAACCGTAGATCAACGAATATTGTCTTTCTAGCCGTTTCACCTAGAAAATCTTTATAACAGCTTTGTTTCACCTAGAAAATCATATTGTCTTTCTAGCCATTTTGGGCCACTCAAAATCCGGTAAACCAGATTAAACCATGATAACTACGAATATTAGACATGATGGTTCATAAACATTGATAAAACAGAGAGGTTGAAAGGTTGAAATGATAGACACATGCTAAAAGTATGAAATAGAAATCCTAATAGGTAAGACAAAGAGATATAATTTCCAAGCTCCTAGCCATCGTCATAAGGTCCTCACTGCAGTCCCAAGCACCTCGTCGTCCAAGTAGATCATCATCGTCCAAGAAGATTATAGTTCATAGTGACAAAGCAAGGAAGAGTGTAATGAAGGAGCAAGGAAGAATGTAATGGAGGTTGTGGGTTGGAGAAAAGATGACCTAATTCTCTAACAATTAGGATTGGGCCAACCTCTTTGCTATTCTCCTCAACTCACACATGGCCCAAACTTCTTACTATTCTAAATAAATTAAACAAAATATACTTTTAAAGATTTATGTGAATATATCTAATATCATAATTTTAAATATATATGTAATATTATTAGGGGTTATTAATAAAAGATAAAGTGGTTAATTTTTGAAATTTATGATATTGCAAATTGTTATAATTTCATTTGTGATATTGTTATATTATAATTAGTTATATAATATATAATTATATATGACGTCGTCTGGTTCGACCGAATGGCCTAACCGGTTAAAAACTATACGCGATGTCTTCTGGGTTGATTTTGGCTCAGTTCTCATAGTATCCTCTGTTTATAAAAATGTTTCGTTGAAAAATAATTATAAGTAAAAGGACAACCCCATCAACGAATATTTCTTAATTAAATATATTTTTTATTTAGTGCAAATAGATTTTATTGTATTTTGAAAGATCGTTACTTAATTCTTTGTAATATGCAGGTACAATGAAATATTTAGTGTATGTAAAACATCTTACTTTTGAAGTAAGGTGGGGTATTTGAAGTTTTTGAATGTTAAGGCCTACTAGTCAAAAGCTAAAAATTAATCCAGATTTCCAAGTTATCTTAACTCAGTATTTTAATTATTTTATTAACAAATATTAGTATATTAGAATTTTGTTGTGTATGAAACTTGAACTACAACTTTTTCACTCTATTTTTTAAACCCTTCCCCCTAATATTAAACTTTAGCTTAACAAGTCGGATGTAATGAAAGGGACTATGAAATTCATGTCCTATGGTGCACAATTTTTTATATCATAGTATACTTTATAATATTTGTTCCATCTTTTGGTTAAATAAAATTTTACCAATATAATTCAGTTATGATATAAAATTTTATATACTTAATCATTAATGTTATAGTTGAATTAGTCATCAACTTAATCAATTATTTGATCAATAACAAAATTAATAAATTATTAGTTAGACCAGTTAAATCAATATACCTTAAAAAATTATTAAATTTTTATATACTACCTACTGTTATTTAATAATTTTATACTTAAAATTTAAAATTATTGTTATACTCATATACTAATTAAGCAACTAACAAAAACAATTATGATAATAAATTGTCATAAATAAGTTGCAAATATCGTGAAAAAACATAATTTTTTATAATTTGATTCCAACAAAAGTGAACGAATAAATTTAAATATTAATTAAATAAATTAGATTTTATTACAATATAAATTAAAAAATAATAAACGAAATCTAATAATAACTAACATAAAAACAAATAATTTCAAATTACAAGAGTCTTTTTCTCACAAGATGTTACTTTTTATGTAACAAAATGATTGATTCAACTTATCCAATTGATTAAATAGACCGAGTTACCTATTTTATACACAGATAACCAAGTCGAACTGATTCACGCTGATTTTGGTTCATAATCGATCAAATGTGCAACTCAAATAAATTAAATGTCCAATCTAAGTCAAATGAGTTAGACCAATAAATTTAATAATACTATATTTATTACAACTTATATCTCTAATTCATGTCCAATCCATAAAACTCACATAAGAAGTGTATATAAAATTATATAAAAATATTTTGAAGATAAATCCTGGAGCAATGTCTCTTTAGATACAAAGAATTACGTGTTAAAATAAAATTTTGTTTTCGCTTTAGAAGTAAATTGTATATCTATCATCTCAAATCTCATTAAACATGAGCCTAGTGCATTCCACCCCATTTTATTATAAAAAAATCAGTCTTATAATAATTACATCAAAAAATTGTTCTGATAATATATGTTGTGTCATAATACTCACGCTTATCCACGTAATAGTATTGTTTCAATATATTTTTCTCACTTTGACCATTTATAATTTTATATATATAAATATACATATAGTGTAAGCGTTGAATGAATTTCTGAAAAACTAAGGATACTGAGTTCCTCAAAAAATGGTATATTTGAAGAATTTATCTAGCAAAACTGGAGGATATATTTATGGAAATTAAGGTGTAGAGAAGAAGGAGAATTAAGATTAAAATAATTTAAATACGAAAGCCATTTAATGAATTCAATTCAATTAATATTAGTATATTGCTATATTTTAAACTCAAAAGACTGCTTTTCCACATTCTTACCAAGGCCATTTATAAACATATTTCCATAAATTTGACTATTTATGAAATGTACAATTTGAAGGCATTGTTTGTAGGAAATTAAATTAATTTCAACATAAAACATAAATCTGTAGGTGCACAACCCAGAATAGCACTTACATTTTACTAATATATTGCTCATTTTTATATATCATTTCTATCCATCTATCTTTGTCGTCACTCTCCTACTTATTTTTAAGCCACAACAGTTTTTTCTCTTATTTTCCGACCCTATGCTCCCATTTCATCTCTTCAGGCAAAGTTTTCTATTTTTTAGTTACATGTTTTGAATTAAGACTCCTTTGGATATCAAATCAGGCGATATATATTACTTTTATTGATTGTTGCTTTTGTGAACCGTGATATAAGTTTTTTTTTGCAGGTTGTAGTATCTACGAAATCATTCACAATGCAACAAGGGTGGCAAAGAAGCTCAGGGTCTTGAGAGAATCTCTCCTCCAAGGTTTTAAATCTAGGTTCAAGGTCGCAATCGAGATCGCAACAGGTTTTCACAGTCTCCACAACAATAATTTAAAAGTTTGTTTTA
>NW_017719781.1:0-1212 GCF_001865875.1 Lupinus angustifolius
GATTCATGATTTCTATTTCATGCTAGAAAGTATGAAATAGTATCCTAATAGGTAAGACAAAGAGATATAATTTCCAAGCTCCTAGCCATCGTCATAAGGTCCTCACTACAGTCCCAAGCACCTCGTCGTCCAAGTGGATCATCATCGTCCAAGAAGATTGTAGTTCATAGTGACAAAGCAAGGAAGAGTGTAATGGAGGAGCAAGGAAGAATGTAATGGAGGTTGTGGGTTGGAGAAAAGATGACCTAATTCTCTAACAATTAGGATTGGGCCAACCTCTTTGCTATTCTCCTCAACTCACTCATGGCCCAAACTTCTTACTATTCTAAATAAATTAAACAAAATATACTTTTAAAGATTTATGTGAATATATCTAATATCATAATTTTAAATATATATGTAATATTATTAGGGGTTATTAATAAAAGATAAAGTGGTTAATTTTTGAAATTTATGATATTGCAAATTGTTATAATTTCATTTGTGATATTGTTATATCATAATTAGTTATATAATATATAATTATATATGACGTCGTCTGGTCCGACCGAATGACCTAACTGATTAAAAACTATACAGCATGTCTTCTGGGTTGATTTTGACTTAATTCTCATAATACTGATATCATCCTCTTTTTATAAAAATGTTTTGTTGTAAAATAACTATAAGGAAAAGGACAACCCCATGAACGAATATTTATTAATGAAATATATTTTTTATTTAGTGCAAATAGATTTTNTAGATTTTATTGTATTTTTAAAGATCGTTACTTAATTCTTTGTAATATGAAGGTACAATGAAATATTTAGTGTATGTAAAACATTTTACTTTTGTATCTTACAGGTTTCAGTCACGGAGCGAGATGCAACTTGTTTCGTGAATCTGGTACTTTGAATTAAGGTGGAGTATTTGAAGTTCTTGAATGTTAAGGGCTACAAGTCAAAAGCTAAAAATTAATCTAGATATCCAAGTTATCTTAACTCAGTATTTTAATTATTTTATTGACAAATATTAGTATATTAGAATTTTGTTGTGTATGAAACTTGACCTACAATTTTTTCACTCTATTTTTTAAACCCTTCCCCCGAATATTAAACTTTAGCTTAACAAGTCGGCTGTAATGAAAGGGGCTACGAAATTCATGTCCTATGGTGCGCAATTTTTATACCATAGTATACTTTATAATATTTGTTCCATCTTTTGGTTAAATAA